>NW_022590229.1:0-19823 GCF_004348235.1 Phoca vitulina | reverse complement strand
TGTTTGTCCTGGAAGCTTTTTATCTCTCCTTCTATTTTCAATGACAGCCTAGCTGGATATAGTATTCTTGGCTGCATATTTTTCTCATTTAGTGCTCTGAATATATCCTGCCGGTCCTTTCTGGCCTGCTAGGTCTCTGTGAATAGGTCTCTTGCCAATCTAATGTTTCTACCATTGTAGGTTACATATCTCTTCTCCCGAGCTGCTTTCAGGATTTTCTCTTTGTCTCTGAGACTCGTAAGTTTTACTATTAGATGTCGGGGTGTTGACCTATTTTTATTGATTTTGAGAGGGGTTCTCTGTGCTTCCTGGATTTTGATGCCTGTTTCCTTCCCCAAATTAGGGAAGTTCTCTGCTATAATTTGCTCCAATATACCTTCTGCCCCTCTCTCTCTTTCTTCTTCTTCTGGGGTCCCAATTATTCTAATGTTGTTTCGTCTTATGGTATCGCTTCTCTCTCGAATTCTGTCCTCGTGATCCGGTAGTTGTTTATCTCTCTTTTCCTCAGCTTCTTGATTTTCCATCATTTGGTCTTCTATATCACTGATTCTCTCTTCTGCCTTATTTATCCTAGCACTTAGCACCCCTATATTTGATTGCACCTCATTAATAGCCTTTTTGATTTCTACTTGGTTAGATTTTAGTTCTTTTCTTTTTCCAGAGTTTCTCTAATAACTTCCATGCTTTTTTCAAGCCCAGCTAGTATCTTTAAAGTGATGATTCTGAACTCTAGATCTGACATCATACTAACGTCCGTATTGAGTAGGTCCCTGGCACTCAGTACTACCTCTTGTTCTTTTTGTTGAGGTGATTTTTTCCGTCTTGTCATTTTGTGCAGAGGAGAATAGATTAATGAGAGAACAAAATGCTAGCAGGGTAACAACGTCCCCAGATAATATACTCTAAACAAATCAGAAAAGACCTGAAGCAGTGGGAAAAGAAAGGGAAAGAGAGAAAAAAGAAAAAGAAAGAGATAAAGATAAAAACATACAAAAACAGAACAAAACAAAACAAAAAAAAACAGAATGTGATCAAATATGATCAGGCTGGTATATAGATCAGTGCCACACACTAGATTTTGGGTGTATTTTGGTCTGTTAGAAGAAAGTGCCTCCCAAAATTTTAAAGAAAGAAAAACTTATATATGTACAAAAATAAGGGTTGATATGATGAAGGGATGGAATAGGACTGTAAAGATGGAAATTATAAAAAATTTTATAAGAGGAATTGATAAGAAGTTGTTTGAAAAAAGAAAGAAGAGGATTTAAAATAAAAAAAGAGAAAAAAAAAGGGAGAGAATGTGATCACGCAGGGGAGTAGGAAAAAACCATACACTAGAGATTTAGGGTATATTTTGATCTGTTAGAAGAAACTATCTCAAAATTTTAAAGAGAGAACAACTTATATATATATGCCAAAAATACGGGTAACTACTATAAAGGCATAGAATATGACTCTAAAAATGAAAAATAAAAATTTTTTTTAAAAAAGGGATTGATAAGATGTTGGTTGAAAAAGGGAAAAATAAAAATTCGAACAAACAAAAAAAGACAGTTAAAAAAAAAAAATTAACTTTGAAAGACTAAAGAATCATGGTAAAAAAGCCATGAATTCTATGTGCATTATTCCCCTAGCGCTGGAGTTCTGCCGTTCTCATTGATCGGTAGACTTGGTCTTGGCTGGCTGTTCTCGTTGATCTTCTGGGGGAGGGGCCTGTTGCCGTGGTTTCCAAAAGTCTTTGCCAGAGGCGGAATTGCCCCGCCCCTGCCCAGTCCGGGCTAAGTAATCTGCTCAGGTTTGCTCTCAGGAGCTTTTGTTCCCTGCAAGCTTTCCGTACAGCTTTGGAGGCCGAGAGTGAAAATGGCGGCCTCCCAATCTCCGCCCCGGAGGAGCCGAGAACTCGGGGCCCCACTCCTCAGTGTGCCCCCAGAGAGAAGCCATCAGTCACTCCTGTCTCCCCGGTCTCCGGCTGCACTCCGTGCTCACCCGGCCTGTCACCGAGCATTTCTATCTCTGGCACCCGACCCCGTGTGGAGTCTCCAAACCCAGCAGATCCCTGCGGTGCGCTCCCGCACCTCTCCTCCCGGGGGAAGAAGGTGAGTCTCCCCGGATCGCCGCTTGTTGGGTCCCTGCTGGAGGAGCAGTGGCCCGACTGTGCCACAGATCACGGTTTATGGCAACCCCGAGCTGAGAGCCCGCGCCTCGGCTCCGTCTCTGCAGCCGGCTTCCCTGCTCCGATACCTGGGAGCTCTGCCGCACTCAGGCACCCGCGGTCTTTCTGTGACCCCGAGGGTCCTGAGACCACACTGTCCCACGAGGGTTCCACCCCCCGCTTAGCTACTGGAGTGACGTCCCTCAGCAGAGCCGACTTCTAAAAGTTCCGATTTTGTGCTCCGGCTCTAAATGTGTCACACAATTCTATCACTTGCCAGAAGCGGCCGACGGAGGCCCCTCCCCCGCCGTCTATCCTCCCGAATATCGCCTCGGATTCACTTCTCCGCACGTCCTACCTTCCAGAAAGTGTTTGCTTTTCTGTTCAGAGAGTTGTTGCTCTTCTTCTCTTCGATCTCCTGTTGAGTTCGTAGGTGTTCAGAATGGTTTGATCCCTATCCAGCTGAATTCCTGAGAGGAGAGGAAATCCAGGTCTCCTACTCCTCCGCCATCTTGCTCCGCCCGTCTATATTTTATTTTTTAAGCCAGTATTTTAAATATGTTTAAATACCTAAAAATAAAATGTTCTCAGAAAATCAAATAAACTGCTCAAATGTAGAAACATTTAATATATAATTTAAAACTAGATGTAGGATATCAATAAACCATATCAATTAAAATGTAGGTATCTTCAACCAAGTTAAATTCATTCACGTGTAATCATCCATTCAAATGTTTATTTAGTATCTACTATGTACCAGGTTATGAACCAGGAGATGGAAAAACCAGAGAGAAAAGACATCCTATCTTCAAGACTTCCACAACAGTGGAGTTGAATACTAACTATATTGTAATTATGTACTAAAGTCATACACAATAGTCTTGTGAATCTAGTTGAGCTTTAGGGTGTCAGGAAAAGCTTTCCAAAGGTGATGCTCACATCAAGTCTCAAAAAGAAAAAGGAATTCTTTGGGGATAAAGAAGGAATGTGTATTCCAGGCAGAATAACATATGCAAATGGTACTGAGATAAATGCAGGGTTACCCAGCATTTGTAATTCCAAAGTAGCAGAGTTCCATAACATGTAAATTCTGTGTATGTAAGGGAATTGACTATTTTCATTTTCACCCTTGACTTCATATTTTGGGTACATTTACTGCTATTATGCACTAGCAGGGGGAAAATGTATAGTAAACCTTTATTAATTCAGAAGTTAGAATGACTTAGGGACTACAGTAAATTTATTTTTATATATACTGAAGGTATTGATAACAAACAAAACAGCCAAAAAATGTTTAAAATACCTGAACTATTTTTAAGGACTTTTATCTTAGAAATACCTATTTATAAGCAATAATTATAAATATTCTTATCAATGCATTAAGGTAGGTTCTCCTAAGCATGTCTATGCTAAAATTTTTTAGCCTATTTCTAGTATTATATGTGCTACAGAAAAACAATCTAAATGTGTCACACAATTCTTAGACAATATTGAGAATTAGCCTACTAAATTCTCATTTGTTGAAAAGTTACCAATTAACTAAGAAATCTGTATAAATGTTTTTATTAAGCAGTTTGCCTTATTTTTATAAGGTACCTGAAATAAGAAACCATGATTTTTAACTATTACTTTCTACTCTTTCAGACCAATTTTCACAATTAGTTCAAAACAAATAACAATTTACTGTATTTTGGTATCATAATCACCCCCTAAGTTGAAATCTGTTCAACTGATAAACAAAAGAAGTCAAAATCCTATGTAAAAACACTTTCAGAGTCATCTGCTCTACTGAATGAGCCAGCAGGGGGCCCCTGTAACTATCTTTTTTAAATCCAATTTAAATATTTGTTGAGTAGTGCTCAGGGAATTATAATAAAATCTATAAATATTCTTCCCAAGTCACTCATTCAACAAATAGAATGGTAACTTTTCAGTCACATTAATTTCCTATTAGTTCAAAAGACTACTAGTTCAAACACCTACTGTCATACATTCAATCTGAACTTCCTGACACAATCACTCAGGTCTTGGAACTGCAGAGTGCTCCATTAAATAGCAAATCTTTCTTTCTTGGAAATAAGATAGGAGACTGTGACACTTGCCTGGTACCCCAGAAACACCATTACACCTAAATATGTTACTAACTTTTGTCTTCATGTGTTATAGCCCAGTGTACACATTTGTACTGGAAAGAAGAAATAGCACCCTTGTTCCCAAGCAGCAGCTGTGTATACTCACACACATCAGTGGCTCCTCAGTCAGCCTCCCCAAATACTTCTTTTGTTGTTGGTCATTTCCAGCAATAAGAAGAGGCATTTGCTACCAAAGAAAAGTGACATTGAAAAAAACAAGATATTTTTATTAGGTATGTACATTCAGAGATACTATAATTCAAAGCAAGAGAACTACTTTCTCCCAAGGGGTAAGTCCAAAGAACTGGCCTTTATTCTTCTTTAAGGAAGCTAAACCCATGAGGAAATAAATCTGTGAATCCAGGATTTTCCAAAATTAAGTTATGTAGGACTTGTTGGTAATATGTAAAAATCCACTGTAGTAACATGCACAAAGAATTACATTTCGGATAAATGGTGTGATATGTATGACCAGGCCTCTTAAGAACTGCTCACTAAATTTAGCACTGCCAGCAGTGCAGCAAGCCATTGCCATCCTTCTCCTGAATGCTTGTTTTTGGCCTTGCCCTTACCTAAGAATTGCCACTGAAGCAGCAGTCAAAGTATACAGTTTCCCTAAAAGGACAGCTAGGACTCCAATTACTGGAGACAACAGGGACAGAATGATCAACTTAGGCAATAAGAACTCAAGTCTTCACTGCAGAATCTTGTGTTCCTTTTATTTATCTTTTTTTAAAAGATTTTACTTATTTATTTGACAGAGAGAGACACAGCGAGAGAGGGAACACAAGCAGGGGGAATGGGAGAGGAAGAAGCAGGCTTCCTGCAGAGCAGGGAGCCCGATGCGGGGCTCGATCCCAGGACGCTGGGATCATGACCTGAGCTGAAGGCAGACGCTTAACGACTGAGCCACCCAGGTGCCCCTCTTCTGTTCCTTTTAAAGAAAATTGTGTTGTACCAACTAACGTAACCTAGCAGTACTGTCTCATTAATGGTTCACTTAGGCAATTAATTTTCTAAGAAACTTACCCCCAAAGAATTTGCTTCAATAGCAGTCTGAACCCCTGTACATCCATAAGCCAGTTCTTCAGTAATTAAACAAGCATCAAAAATTCCAAGTCCAAGACCTCCTATAGTATCAAAATATTTTAAGACCCATTATAATATGTAGTATATCTCGTTAGAAATAAAGGTGAGCTATTTTAATTAACAAACTAAAAAGTGTTCTGGTTAGCACAGTAACAAATTATACTTCTCTAAAATAAGTTTTAAATATTTCAAAAAATTTTCTATTTGTAATCTGGACCTGTCTTCCTGTTTCTACTTCGTTTTGTAAAAATTTGTTTCAACTGTGCTAAAACTTTGACTCTTTCACCTGAAGGAGTGACAATCTCACAGAAAAAAAGTCTAAACAAAATGTAAAATCCAAGGTAGAACCAAAATGCAACAAATTGACTAACTAAAGAGAAATTACCAACGTCTAGGACGAAGGTTGAAACGAGTTATAAAGGGAAAGCCTTGAAGTGCTAATACAAGGTTTCTAAAAACAGCCAAATACCAAAGTCTGAACAGAAAGATAAGGGTAGATAGCCCTTTATCATAAATGACTTATATAAATGGCAGCTGAAAGAATGACTGAGTAGAGTTTTACCATCTTCCCTGTTCATATGCATTGTAAGGATTAAAAATGTGAAGAAAGCTTACCACAACTCTCTGGAATGTGTGTATTCATTAAACCAAGTTCCCATGCTCTTTTAATTAGGGGGACAGGGTACTAAAAGGAAAGAAAAAAGTAAAAAAAAAAAACCCAATTATATTAAAATCTACATAGTTCAATTATATAATCTTATAAAAAATGTAAAAAACTTTTTTCTCTTTAAAATGCATAAACCTACCTCGCCAGTTTTATCATATTCTGCAGCAACTGGGATTATTTCTTCCCTGGCAAATTTACGAGCGGTAGCTTGAAACTCTTTTTGCTGTTCAGTGAGCTCTAAGAGAAAGTCATTTAGAAAACATTAAAACAAGATATTGAGCTGAGGAAAAAAAGTCCTATGAAATCAGTATGTGAAAATTTATAATGGCGTCTTTAACTCTTGATTAACCAGAAAGTCCACAAATAAACCAGAAAGACCACAATACACTTTTGGACTAGCAAGATTTCACTATACAATATAAA
Organism: Phoca vitulina; assembly: GCF_004348235.1. NCBI lineage: Eukaryota > Metazoa > Chordata > Mammalia > Carnivora > Phocidae > Phoca > Phoca vitulina. The sequence goes on along the minus strand of NW_022590229.1, from coordinate 13,360 downwards.
TAAACCTATGTCAATACAAGTACCAGAGGAGGTAGGTAAGATTTCTAGCTTTTACAAATGAGTAACAGATATAAACTTGTTTTTCTCTTCCAATTGGTGAAAGTAAAAAAAATTTTGTTTTTACTTGTTATTAGTTCTTAAGCAGATTTATCAAATGTTTAGTAATACTGAAATGAAACTAAATATAAGACACTTCCTGATCTCAAGAATCAGTCTAACTAGGAAGATGAGGCATGCTCAGTGACCAAAAACCAGTAAAACTTATTCCAAAATATCACATAAGAATACCAATACTACAATTTTACTCTTCCTTCAAACTCAGATAATTTAAGGTTATAAATCAGCACAAAGGAACTGGTAAAGTGGTGGCAGGGTTTCTCAAGAGTTAACAGTAACATAAAACTCTAACTCAATTGTATAAAATACAAGGTTCTGTTGTTATAAAACTAGTGAAATGAATATGGTGGCTGGACTGAGGACAGGAGCCGATCACTTGGATTTTTTTCAAATCCACACTATCATTGGGTTTTAATGTGGTTGTGTCCAACATCAAAGGATAGGTAAGATTTAAAAGAAATATAGGGTATTTTGGGTAAGAACAATAAGAACAAAAGCAAAGAGTAAGAATGAGCAAGCATACTCAAAACTATAATAATCATTTGTATAGGGATGTGAGAAATAAAACGTAAAAGAAAAGACATGAGAATTTTGGTGTTGGATCAAACAGCCTAAAATCGAATCTCTCATTTTATAGGTAAGGAAACAAAAGCTCAGAATGAGGACACGATAGCCTCAGTCTTACAATGAATTAGCAGTAAAAGTATATTTAGAGTTTCGGTCACTGTTCTCTACATCACAATTTACTTCTAATATTGGAACCAGCAGATACCAAAGTCGTGGGTGAGTAAAGGACAGGGAAGGCAGGGACCTAGTTTGAATTATTCATTGAGAACCTACCTAAGTCTAGTCACTGTGTATTAGGAACTTTCTATATATCGTATATTAATCTTCAGATAAATTCCGTGTTGTAGGTATTATCTCCACTTTAGAAAGAGCCAGATACAACTGCCCACAGACGTTATCCCTAGTCCTTTACTTAAGCCTTACAACCTCCCTCCTTCCTCCTTACAACACTTGTATCTATCTCATCCTGTTATTCACAAACCATTTCTCCTGCTGGTTACTTACTACTAAATACCAATCTCTATGTGACAAACTGAAACTAAATAGCAATTATACCTAACCTATGTTAATCACACAATAAAAGAAAATCCAATGCCCCAATGCTATCCTCACATGACCTGAAATTTTCCATTTAATTCTCTTTAAAAAACTATAGAAAGCTCTGAGTTTGTCATTTTTATCTGGGTATGAGTTTATTATCTGAGCTGCCTTGTAACTATTTTCTGAGACCAAGAAACCAGAGAAAATGGATTTTTAACTAAAGGAAAGGTAGTAATTTTGAAGCAAGAAGCACTTTAGGAGGTGATGGATGCTAAAAATAGGGATTATTATTTCAATTTTTTTTTTTTTTTTTGCTCAGGATCTTCATTTTAGAGAGCAAAGGGAAAAAGAGTTCTTATTCCTTTTCCTTCCAATACCACATGACTCCCTGATCCCAGGACTTTAAACCCTATCCATTAGCACCAAAACTGCAATTCAGATATATTAAGGTCAAAACAGGCTTTGGCTTATTAGCAGGTAACTAGCGCTATGTATCTAAGTGTTCAAAACATATTTTTTGCATTCAAATTTCTAACTTGAAGACTGTATATATCAGTAAATTCATTATTTATTCTAGGGTTACATACTTAGGAAAAAGGGCACAGATATTTATGTCTGCTGCTAACACAGACCTCTACATAGGATATTATGCTGGAAAAAGAAGAGATCAGGAAGAATGGGTGTGACAGGAAATCTGTGGATGGTAATTGGTTCTATCCATTGACAGACATTACTAAGATGATTTACAAATATATTCCAGACAAATACATATATAATGCAATATAAATGCATGTGTATAACAAATATGTTTAAAGTCAAAACACATACCAAAATTAAATCCCAATCTTGGTTCATGCTGTAGGGCAGCTTTTGTATGTTGTGATCTCCAGTCAAAACGAGAAAGACTTTTTAGGACCTGTAAAGGACAATTTTATTAAAATAAATTTGATAAATTAAACATCAAATAAGAGAATGCTGGCAATTACAAGTGAGTACAGCAACTTGTTTGACTATACTCAAGAGCATAGTTTTTTAAGCATTACTTAAGTACCTTCAACTGTAATTTAATTTCTATATTAAATAAGCCAAGTACTAGATGTATGAACACTTACTACGAAGGGAATTTTTTTTTTTTTAAAGCAATGAAAATAACACAATCAGCAGTATTTGTACTACTGAAGTGGAGTGTCTCCGAGACAAACAATAGTCAGGGGTAGTAGCAGACTTAGGACTGCTATTCTGGAAATCTCACCTACAAGCTTTAGGACATTTGTGATTGAGAAGTTGGGGTGGGGGCAAAAATAGGACAGTATAACACTGTGTTCAAGAGTTCCCTAGTCTACCAACTTTGATACCCTGTCCCTGTGAGCTTCAGAGGTTTGCTTCTGGGAATCTTCCCCTTGGAGGATTCCATTTTCTAAGATACCTCACTTTATTTAACAAAACAAATTAGCCTAAAACTATGTTCTATATTTTCTGCTGTAGTCTATAGGCATTCTTAGAATATTCTACAACAGTGGTCAGCACACTATGGCAGCCACCAGTTTTGTAGATAAAATTTTATTGACCACCATACTGTCTATTGCTGCTTTTCCAGCAGAGTTGTACAGTTGCCAGAAACCATGTGGTCCACAAAGCTGAAAATATTTACTGCCCCTTTACAAAAGTTTGCCAACCCTATTCTAAACTACTGATATGCTACATTTCTTAATATCTGCAATATACTATTTCTTTAAAAAGTATAATCAGATATACATATATTGTTCCTTTGCAATCCATTTTTATACTCATGACAATTTAATGTATACAAAAGTAACCATTTGCGTTTATTAAAGTTAATGGAAACCATACTGTAACTCCTTCCTATGTTTGAGGACAGCAAAATCAGTTTATACTTCAAAGGATTTGATGCAAATATCCCTATGCAATTCTAATATTCCAAAGAAAAGAGAAACTGAACAATATACTAAAAGATCAAGAACCAAACTTGCTTATGTTTTTTGAAAACTGTAAAAAGAAGCTGTCCATTTTGTGGATGACAACTTTATAACCACCTACATTTAAAGTGACAATAAAGATTGTCAAGTATCCAAAAAGCTCTTTCAGAATACTTTATACAATTTTGAAAAAAAAAACTAGAGTATAAAACTCATATTTTCTTTGCAATTTTCATTAATTTTTTGAAGTAAAACATGGTTTCTCTAATCTTTATTGTTCAGTCATCATAGACCAAATCTATACTTGTTTACAGTCACATTCCACATATTAATTCACTGAATCTCCAAGTCAAGCCTAGGATTAAGGCACTACTTTTATTCCTATTTTGCATATGAAGAAACTGAGGCTCAGAAAGGTCAAGTGAAATTGGCCAAGGACACTCTATTAGGTAGTGGAACCAGGATAATAACATTTACTATAGAGAATTCATACCATCAACCACCTTGCTATACTGCTCTTTCAATTTAAGTTTCCTAATTGGTTTTTACATTCAATAAAGAAAAACATCCCACAAAAATCAGACCAAAAAAACTTGGCTCTTCTAAATGTGTTTAGACACCAGTGCACAAAAATCAGACCTCATAACACAGGTAAAATAGTCTGCCGAGATTTTAAATAGGGAATTATTAGTGGATTTAAAATAATTTACAAAAGTTTACATATTATTTTTCAGGAAAATGTTAAACAAAATACAAAAGTAGCTACAGTCAGGGAACAATCCCGTCGATCTGCTAATGATATATAATATTAGCCATTTAGAGAGGTGGCTCAGTAGACACAGAAAATAGAAATAGATTATTTGGATTTAGAATGGTTTAAGTCTAGACTCCACAAGTATTTTTCGGACTTTGCGCCAATTACAAACTTCCTGTAGCTTCTTTTCAAACCTAGAAAATGAGGCTTTTCTTACTGAATAATTTGTTGAGGTGATTAAGAGTCTTGGACGCATAATGCCATATAAATATTGATTTTATTACTTTGGGCTCTGCCCAGAACAATCCAATTCCAAATCTCCAAAAGACAGCATCTTCAATCAAGCCTCAATTCCGCAATAGCACAACTATAATTAAATGCTTTTGTGTATTTCTTAGGAATAGGAGAATCTTAAATTTTATGGGAGTGTCGAAGAGATGGAGGTGTAAGTTTTCTGGATTAGGTTTTTCTATATTTTTCCTTGGAGAGATTGAGAAATCGGTCTTTTTTTTTTTCTGGGGTCAGAGTTAAAATTCATTTTTAAAACGCCCGATTTCTGCCTTCAGGGCCCCTTGTTTTTGTTTTGTTTTGTTTTAAAGATTTTATTTATTTGACAGAGACACAGCGAGAGAGGGAACACAAGCAGGGGGTGTGGGAGAGGGAGAAGCAGGTTTCCCACGGAGCAGGGAGACCGATGCGGGGCTCGATCCCAGGACCTTGGGATCATGACCTGAGCCGAAGGCAGACGCTTAATGACTGAACCACCCAGGCGCCCCCAGGGCCCCTTAATTTGTATAGCAATAACAAATATTGGGCAACAATCCATTAGAATTCTTATAAATTCTAAAACTTCTACTCTTTTGGGGCCAAGAACATTAATTTCTTAACTTAATTATAAATGACATTTAAATGGCAGTCTTGTGTTAATATACCAATAATATTTCAGATAAAGAGCATCTAAGTGAGTGAGACAAGTTAGAACCTGTGAGCCACACTAGTATAGACAGCTTGGGGCAAAATTCTGCGGTAGGTTCTTTTTACTTCCTAATGTACGGAACATAAGCGGTCTCCTCCATAGTCCAAAAACCAAAAGCGTATTAAACATATTAAGCATCCCAAGAAGCAGCTGCTTCATTTTCCTTTTCCCGGTAACTTTGCAGGCGCCCAAGATAAGGATGTCTGAAATCTACACTTTCTGGCATGTATCAATTGCACGATGAAATTTACTTTATGATTTTTTTCTTGGGCTGGAGATAGAAAGCCAGTGGAGTTTTCTCAAAAACATAACTGCAAAAACAAGGCCTTTGCTCGTTCTGAGATCCCCGCGCAATTCAGACAGGTTCGCATTCGGGAAACGGTGAGATTCCTGGAGAAAATATTTGGAAAGTCCCCGGGCCAGAGGGAGGGAATAAAAAAGGACATTCTGAAAGTGACTGCCGCCTACATTGGTACGGGGAAGTCCCCCTCCCGATACCCCAGGACAGCACCTATTTTCATCCCATGCTTCCCTCTCTCCCACCCCTCCAAACATCACAACCTCCATTTCCCACCCCCACCGAGCCTTGCTCTCTCTCACCCCGCAGCTACGCCTAAACACCGCGGCCATGTTGACTCGCGGTCCGGGTCCACAGCTCCCAAGTCACTTCGCGGCGCCGAGAGTGCCAGAGTCCTCCCGGGCGCGAGGCGCTAGATCCGTCTGGCCCCGCCCACACCCTGGTCCCGCCCACCGGCGTGGATTTGGGTGGGGAGGGAGGGGAGCGGTTGCGCCGAAAGGGGGCGAATAGGGGAAAAGGAGGCGAGGAGGCGAGGAGGCGGGGAGGCGGGGAGGCGGGGAGGCGGGGAGGCGGGGGAGGCGGGGGGGGGGGTGGTGGGGAAGTTGCGTGCGCAATGCAGCGGGACGCTTCTGCAGCGTCCGTACGACCTTGGGCGGGTGGGGGAGGGGTGTCTAACGATCTCCTGGGGCCTAACGGGTCCCGAGGGGTGGTCCACGAAAAGGCTTCGTTTCCCTCGAGCCCTGAGTTCAGACGACGCGACTTCTCGGTGGGAAGCGGAGGGCCGTGCGGAGAGGGATCCCGGACTCGCGTTCCTTGCCTGGAGCCGGGCAGACGTCGAGGGCGGGCGAGCGAGAGGCGCGGGGCCAGCCCGGAATCTGGGTGAGAGGGCGCGGCCAGGGACCTCTGCGCGGTCTGCGCCGACTCCTGGCGGAGAGATACCTTCCTGGCTGTCAGGCTTGACCCTTGGTCCAAAGACCAAAGGACATACTGTGCTTAAAAAAAACAGAGAAATTGACCCACCTAGATAAAGTTGACCTTCACTAATATTCCCAAGGTTGTTTATTACCACCCACGTGTGTGGTTGTGCAGTGTCCTTGGAAATAAGATGATCGTATCTAAAGCTCCTGGTTCAGCGAATGAATGTTGGAAGTGAATGTCCGCCTGAAGAATACTACTTAAAGTCACTCTCTTCCAGTTAGACCCTCAGTTCGGAGACGGAAGCTGTAATGTTACAGTGCTGGGGGTTTTATAAAGCTGTACAAGTTTGGATAGCTTTTTGCGAAAGCTAGTAAGAGCCCCAATGCAACGGGAGTGTAAATGTACCCCGTAATTCCAAGGACTTTTAGTTCTCTCTCTCTCTTTTTTTTTAAAGATTTTATTTATTTTTTTGACAGCACATGCAGGAAGAGCAGCAGGCAGAGGGAGAGGGAGAAGCAGGCTCCCAGCTAAGCAAGGAGCCTGATGTGGGGCTCAATCCCAGGACCCAGGGTCATGACCGGGGGCTAAGGTATCTGCTTAACCTTAAACCACTGAGCCACCCAGGTGCCCCAGGACTTTTCATTTTTATTGCTACTGTCCTAGTTTAGGCTCTCATCACTCACCAGTAAATCATGTTAACTTGCTAAATAATCTTTTTTTGCCTGGTAAAGGCCAGCCATAATCTCATTCTAATTTAGCTTTTTAATTCCTATATCCTGTTATTGTAGTCTCCTACAGGAACCTTTCCACTTTGTCTTCTGGGGATTTATAATGTATTTATTAAGACTGGGCACAAGGCAGAATGTTAATTATGTGCTAAATTCAAAGTTAAAGTACCAGGGTAACTCAGAAAACGGAGAACACAGTTTGTCCTGGAATCATTAAGAAAGCCTTCAAAGAGGTGGGTAAAACACAAAGTGGACTGTTAAAGATGGGTAGGATTTAGTGGGGGGAAAAAAGAGATGGGTAGGATTTGACTAATGTACCTCTAATTTTTTCAGTTTCTTATTCTGAACATTTCAAGCACAATGAAGATGAACAAAAAATACAAAATCACCGTTATGCCCATCACCTAGATTTAAAAATTGTTATTGTCCACTCATATGTGGAATTTAAGAAACAAAACAGACAAACATAGGGAAAAAAATAATTGTTATTGTCTTATTTGTTTTATTTATGTGAGTATGTGTTTGGTGTCATTTTGTTTTCGTCAGAACCCTAAGTTGAAACATTAAGATACTTCACTTCTGAGATTAAGAATTCCTCATATCAGTGAGGTCATGGGGGTGGGGTGGGAGGGATGGGGTGACTGGGTGATGGACACTGGGGAGGGTATGTGTTCTGGTAAGCGCTGTGAATTGTGCAAGACTGTTGAATCTCAGATCTGTACCTCTGAAACAAATAATGCAATATATGTTAAGAAAGAAAAAAAGAAGAAGAATGTAGCAGGAGGGGAAGAATGAAGGGGGGGAAGTCGGAGGGGGAGAAGAACCATGAGAGACGATGGACTCTGAAAAACAAACTGAGGGTTCTAGAGGGGAGGGGGGTGGGGGGATGGGTTAGCCTGGTGATGGGTATTGAGGAGGGCACGTTCTGCATGGAGCAGTGGGTGTTATGCACAAACAATGAATCATGGAACACTATATCTAAAACTAATGATGTAATGTATGGGGATTAACATAACAATAAAAAATTAAAAAATAAAAAAAAATAAAAAAATAAAAAGATACTTCACTTCTAAATACTTTAGCAGTACATCTCCTGTGAGGACATTGCCCTATGTAACTACAAAACTTTTATCACACCTAAGAAAATGAACTATTATTCTCTAATATCATTTAATATCCAGTTAATATTTATATTTCCCCAGTAGTCCCCTAAATGCGTTTTGTATGTAGTTTGTTTTTGAACCAGGATCCTATCAATAATTACATATTGCAGTTGGGTTTTAACTTTCTTTGGTCTCTTTTAACCACAAACTTTTAATCTCATCTCTTTACTCACACGCCCCCCCAATAATTTTGATTTTTTTTTTTTTAAGAAACAAAGCCAGTTGTCCTGAAAATACCATATTTCTGAGTTGTCTGATTGTATTCATTTTTGCTTCTAAACCTTGTATCTCCTATAAACTGCAAGTTCCTGGAGGCTTGAGTAGTTTACATTAAACGTATTTTGCAAGGCTACTTCTTACTCAGGTCATACTGTGTAATGTCCAGGTTTATCTCACTGTTACTGATATGTTTGATCATTTGATTAAGGTGCTAACAGGCAGCTGTGTTGTAAAGGTATATTTTTCCCTTTGCAATTAAGTAATCTATAGGGTGATATCATGTCAAATAGTATTTCTAAATTTTGCTCAGTGGCAGACATGGAATCAGCTCTCAATGAACACTTTTTTAGTTGGACACTGTTCCACAAAACTTTTACTATATTTTTAGGTGAAATAATTCAAATAACTCCCCGATGTTCCTTCATCCCTTGCCATCTCTCTGTAACTAATGGGAATATGACATAAAGATAGGTAATTCTTAACCTGGTGGTTAAGTGGTTCTTAACCTGGGACCCTTGAATAAGCTTTAGGTGGATGTGAAAATCTGTGGAGTTAAATGAAGAATTTGCTATGTATGCATACATTTCTTTCTTTTTTTTTTTTAATTCTATTATGTTAGTCACCATACGTTACATCATTAGGTTTCGATATAGTGTTCCATGATTCATTGTTTGCATATAACACCCAGTGCTCCATGCAATACATGCCCTCCTTAATACCCATCACCGGGCTAACCCATCCCCCAACACCCCTCCCCTCTAGAACCCTCAGTTTGTTCTCAGAGTCCATAGTCTCTCATGGTTCATCTCCCCCTCTGATTTCCCCCCTTCATTTTTCCCTTCCTGCTATCTTCTTTTTTTTTTTTTTAACATATAATGTATTATTTGTTTCAGAGGTACAGGTCTGTGATTCATCAGTCTTACATAATTCACAGCACTCAACATAGCACATACCCTTCCCAATGTCCATCACCCAGCCACCCCATCCCTCCCACCCTCCACCACTCCAGCAACCCTCAGTTTGTTTCCTGAGATTAAGAGTCTCTTATGGTTTATCTCCCTCTCTGGTTTCATCTTGTTTCATTTTTCCCTCCCTTCCCCTATGATCCTGTCTTGTTTCTAAATTCCTCATATCAGTGAGATCATATGATACTTGTCTTTCTCTGATTGACTTATTTTGCTTGGCATAATACCCTCAAATTCCATCCATGTCATTGCAAATGGCAAGATTTCGTCTTTTTGATGGCTGCATAATATTCCAGTGTGTGTGTGTTTGTGTGTGTGTGTGTGTGTTGTGTGTATATATATACACACCACTTCTTTTTTTTTTTTTTTTAAGATCTTATTTATTTATTTGAGGGAGAGAGAATGAGAGAGAGGGAGAAGCAGACTCCCTGCTGAGCAGGGAGCCCTATGCGGGACTCGATCCTGGGACTCCAGGATCATGACCTGAGCCGAAGGCAGTCGCTTAACCAACTGAGCCACCCAGGTGCCCTACACACCACATCTTCTTTATCCATTCATCTGTTGGTGGACATCTTGGCTCTTTCCATAGTTTGGCTATTGTGAACATTGCTGCTATAAACATTGGGGTGCATGTACCCCTTCAGATCACTACATTTGTATCTTTGGGGTAAATACCCAGTAGTGCAATTGCTGGGTCGTAGGGTAGCTCTATTTTCAACTTTTTGAGGAACCTCCATACTGTTTTCCAGAGTGGCTGCACCAGCTTGCATTCCCACCAACAGTGTAGGAGGGTTCCCCTTTCTCCACATCCTTGCCAACATCTGTCATTTCCTGACTAGTTAATTTTTGCCATTTTGACTGGTGTGAGGTGGTATCTCATTGAGGTTTTGCTTTGTATTTCCTTGATGCCGAGTGATGTCCAACACTTTGATGTGTCTGTTGGCCATTTGGATGTCTTCTTGCAGAAATGTCTGTTCATATCTTCTGCCCATTTCTTGATTGGATTATTTGTTCTTTGGGTGTTGAGTTTGACAAGTTCTTTATAGATTTTGGATACTAGCACTTTATCTGATATGTCATTTGCAAATATCTTCTCCCATTCTGTTGGTTGTCTTTTGATTTTGTTGACTATTTCCTTTGCTGTGCAAAAGCTTTTTATCTTGATGAAGTCCCCATAGTTCATTTTTGCCATTGCTTCCCTTGCCTTTGGCGATGTGTCTAGGAAGAAGTTGCTGCAGCTGAGGTCGAAAAGGTTGCTGCCTGTGTTCTCCAATAGGATTTTGATGGATTCCTGTCTCACATTTAGGTCTTTCATCCATTTGGAGTCTATTTTTGTGTGTCATGTAAGGAAATGGTCCAGTTTCATTCTTCTGTATGTGGCTGTCCAATTTTCCCAACACCATTTGTTGAAGAGACTGTCTTTTTTCCATTGGACATTCTTTCCTGCTTTGTCGAAGATTAGTTGACCATAGAGTTGAGGGTCCATTTCTGGGCTCTCTATTCTGTTCCATTGATCTATGTGTCTGTTTTTGTGCCAGTACCACACTGTCTTGATGATTACAGCTTTGTAATAGTGCTTGAAGACTGGAATTCTGATGCCACCAGTTTTGCTTTTCTTTTTCAACATTCCTCTGGCTATTCAGGGTCTTTTCTAGTTCCATACAAATTTTAGGATTATTTGTTCTATTTCTTGTTGAAAAAGTTGATCGTTTTTTGATAGGGATTGCATTAAATTTGTAGATTGCTCTAGGTAGCATAGACATTTTCACAATATTTTTCTTCCAGTCCATGAGCATGGAATGTGTTTCCATTTCTTTGTGTCTTCCTCAATTTCTTTCATGAGTATTCTCTAGTTTTCTGAGTACAGATTCTTTGCGTCTTTGGTTAGATTTGTTCCTAGGTATCTTATGGTTTTGGGTGCAATTGTAAATGGGATCGACTCCTTAATTTCTCTTTCTTCTGTCTTGTTGTTGGTGTATAGAAATACCACCGATTTCTGTGCATTGATTTTATATCCTGCCACTTTACTGAATTCCAGTATGAGTTCTAGCGGTTTTGGGGTGGAGTCTCTTGGGTTTTCCACAAAAAGTATCATATTGTCTGTAAAGAGTGAGAGTTTGACTTTTTCTTTGCCGATTCAGATGCCTTTTATTTCTTTTTGTTGTCTGATTGCTGAGGCCAGGACTTCTAATACTATGTTGAATAGCAGTGGTGATAGTGGACATCCCTGTCGTGTTCCTGACCTTAGGGGAAAAGCTCTCAGTTTTTCCCCATTGAGATTGATATTCACTGTGGGTTTTTCATAGATGGCTTTTATGATATTGAGGTATGAACCACCTATCCCTACACTCTGAAGAGTTTTGATCAAGAAAGGATGCTGTACTTTGTCAAATGCTTTTTCTGCATCTATTGAGAGGATCATATGGTTCTTGTTCTTTTATTAATGTATTGTATCACATTGATTGATTTATGGATGTTGAACCAAACTTGCAGCCCAAGAATAAATCCCACTTGGTCGTGGTGAATAATCCTTTTAATGTATTGTTGGATCCTATTGGCTAGTATTTTTGTGAGACTTTTTGCATCCATGTTCATCAGGGATATTGGTCTGTAATTCTCCCTTTTGATGGGGTATTTGTCTGGTTTGGGGATCAAGGTAATTCTGGCTTCATAAAATGAGTTTGGAAGTTTTCCCTCCGTTTCTATTTTTTTGGAACAGTTTCAGAAGAATAGTTATTTTTTTTTAAAAGATTTTATTATTTATTCATGAGAGACAGAGAGAGAGAGGGAGGGAGAAGCAGGCTCCCCGCTGAGCCGGGAGCCCTACGCAGGACTTGATCCCAGGACCCTGGAATCACGACCCAAGCCGAAGGCAGGCACTTAACCATCTGAGCCACCCAGGCGCCCAGAAGAATAGTTATTAATTCTTCTTTAAATGTTTGGTAGAATTCCCCTGGGAAGCCATCTGGCCCGGGGCTCTTGTTTGTTGGGAGATTTTTGATTACTGCTTCAATTTCTTTACTGGTTTTGGGTCTGTTTAGGTTTTCTGTTTCTTCCTGGTTCAGGTTTGGTAGTTTATACTTCTCTAGGAATGCATCCATTTCTTCCAGATTGTCTAATTTGCTGGCATATAGTGGCTCATAATATGTCCTTATAATTGTTTGTATTTCTTTGGTGTTGGTTGTGATCTCTCCTCTTTCATTCATGATTTTATTTATTTGGGTCATTTCTCTTTTCTTTTTGATAAGTCTGGCCAGGGGTTTATCGATCTTATTAATTCTTTCAAAGAACCAGCTCCTAGTTTTGTTGATCTGTTCTACTGTTCTTTTGGTTTCTATTTCATTGGTTTCTGCTCTGATCTTTATTATTTCTCTTCACCTGCTGGGTTTAGGCTTTATTTGCTGTTCTTTCTCCACCTCCTTTAGGTGTAGGGTTAGGTTATGTATTTGAGACCTTGTTTCTTGAGAAAGGCTTGTATTGCTATATACTTTCCCCTTAGGACTGCCTTTGCTGCATCCCAAAGATTTTGAACAGTTGTGTTTTCATTTTCATTTGTTTCCATGGATTTTTTTAATTCTTCTTTAATTTCCTGGTTGACCCATTCTTTTTATTTTTAATTTTATTTTATTATGTTATGTTAATCACCATACATGACATAATTAGTTTTTGATGTAGTGTTCCATGATTCATTGTTTGAGTATAACACCCAGTGCTTTAGTAAGATGCTCTTTAGCCTCCATGTATTTGAGTTCTTTCTGACTTTCCTCTTGTGATTGAGTTCTGGTTTCAAAGCATTGTAGTCCAAAAATATGCAGGGAATGATCCCAATCTTTTGGTGCCAGTTGAGACCTGATTTGTGACCCAGGATGTGGTTTATTCTGGAGAATGTTCCATGGGCACTAGAGAAGAATGTTTATTCTGTTGCTTTGGGATGGAATGTTCTGAATATGTCTGTGAAGTCCATTTGGTCCAGTGTGTCATTTAAAGTCTTTATTTCCTTGTTGATCTTTTGCTTAGATGATCTGTCCATTTCAGTGAGGGGGGTATTAAAGTCCCCCACTATTATTGTATTGTTGTCAATGTGTTTCTTTGATTTTGTTATTAATTGGCTTATATAATTGGCTGCTCCCATGTTAGGGGCATAGATATTTACAATTGTTAGATCTTCTTGTTGGATA
>NW_022590228.1:0-19846 GCF_004348235.1 Phoca vitulina | reverse complement strand
GTGGGCATAGGAGAGAAGCACCAGGAGAAGGGGCAGGAAGGATACCACCATGGCGATGCAGAAGCCCATGAAGGTCTGGGGCGTGGTGTCAGAGCAGGAGGCCTGGACCACAGCCAAGTGGTCACAGAAGCAGTGAGAGCTGTGAGCAGTGCTGTCAAAGGCCAAGTGGGAAGTCTGCACCACTGCGGGGATGGGCAGGGGGAGGGCAGTGAGCCAGGCACAGGCTGCCAGGGCGGCGGCACTGGTGTGCGGGGTCATGAGGACAGGGTAGCGCAGGGGGCGGCAGATAGCCACATAGCGGTCATGGGCCATGGCCACCAGGATGAAGGCTTCTGAGCAGGAGAAGCTGTGGAAGAGGTGCATCTGCAGGAAGCAGGCGGGGAAGCTGAGGAAGCGGTCCCCAAGCAAGAGGAGGGACAGCATCTTGGGGACGGTGGTCAGGTGAAGAGGATGTCCAGGGCCGAGAGATTGATCAGGAAGAAGTACATGGGCTTGTGGAGGCTGGGATCTGCCACCACAGCCACCAGGATCAGGGCATTTCCCAGCAGGATGAGCAGGTAGAGGAGGAGAAAGACAAAGATAAGAAGAAAGAGGGATTTGGGCAGAGAGGGAATGCCCACCAGGTAGAAGATGGTTGAGGAGTCCTCTGATCCATTTAAGGCTATGGTCTCCATGGTGGGTTAATCTGGATGCCCAGGAAGTAGGTAGTGGAAACATCTGGGAACCAAGCACATCTGGAAATCAGAACAATCAGTGATTCTGGAATGATAATTATGTGATGGTCACTGTTAATTAAAGTAACCCTCTTTTCTTTTATAATCAAGTATGGGAAAAGTATCTACAATATGCAACCATGTGTTATATGCTGGGTATGTAGTAGACAGTTGAACAAGACAGAGACGGTCTCTAACATCATGGAGCTCATTCTAGTGGAAGAAAGAGACATTAAGCAATGAATCACAATTATTTAATTACTGTTGTGTTAAGTGTTATGGAAAAATTCTGCTGTTCCTCTTTCCCATGTCCCATATAATCCTTTCTGGGGATATCAGATCTCTTAAACCATGCCCCTAAGCTCCTTTCTTTTTGGCATTTGCTTTAAGTTTTTAAAAAGTGATATCTTTGTCACCACATTGCTAGGGAGGGCTGATTTCCCCAGGGTTTACAGCAACATGCTGTCTTCCCACCATAATTATTAACCAGGGAATGGCTCCTTTCTCTCCTGTCTGCCTGGTACACTGGTTCTGCCTGTCTCCACCTAAGCTGAGTACTCCAGATCCTGTCTCTGGGTGTGGGGCTCTTTGTTAGGTTACAGTGAAGGGAGTGACACTGAAAATGCTCTTGATGGGAAGAATCATTCCTGATTGGAGTCCGAACTGATAGTGGATTCTCCCACAATTGGCAGCAACAAAGAATCCAAGACAGTATCTGTGTGACTCCATTGGGCGTAGCTTCCTACTGGCTGCCACAGCTCAGCAGGTGCTCCTGTTTACCCATTGCATGCCCCCCACCCAGCAGGCCCCTGGGGCCCGGGCAGAACTTGTCATGTGACCTGGGAGGCGTTGACCATAGAGAGAAAGTGGCTCGCAGTAGCTGCTCAAAGGTGAAAGAACCCCTCCCAGAGGAACCACAAGGGATTCTGGGGGGTTTGAGCTGAGGGAAATACTGATTCACCCTCCATTTTGGATTTGTCCTTTGGATAAAGGGCCCTGAGAAATCCATGTTGATATTGGTATTCCTGTCTCATTGATCCCGGTGACTCCATGAGCAGTGTCCCCATGATTTTCCTGGAGTCACCTCCAATTTCTCTCTCTTCTCACAACACTTCTTATGTGGAAGACCAGCAATGTAAAAACTGGAAAAAACGTTTTTATTCTCAAGTCCAACAACTTTCTCCCCAAAAGCCAGAGAGAGAGTGAGCATAGAAAGGACAGAGGCTTGGGGCACCTGAGCGACTCAGTCGGTTAAGTGTCTGACCCTTGGTGGTGATCTCAGGGTCGTGGGATTGAGCCCCGCATTGGGCTCCACGCTCAGGGAGGAATCTGCTTGAAGATTCTCTCCCCCTTCCACTCCCTCCACTCTCTCTGTCTCTCTCAAATAAATAAATAAATAAATAAATCTAAAAAAAAAAAAGAAAAGAAAGAAAGGGTAGGGGCTTTCCCAGGTGCCACAGGCAAGAGCCCCACCAGAACTCAGGCCTTTGTTTCTCAAAACAGGGCTTTCTCTTCTATGCCATGTTTCCTGGAGGATCCAGAAGTTCAAGTTTCCAGGGGAAAACTTCAGGAGAAAATACTAGGACCAGGGTTTTCTATTTCCCTTTCTCTCTCTTTTTTTTTTTTCATTGATAACATCAGACAAATCTATATTTCACATTTTTATCTGAGTCTCTATCTGGTGAGTGCTGAAACAAGATGTGGTATCTGTCAATTCAAAAGTTCCTTTGAAATGTTCCAGAAGTCAGACCCAAGGACCTAGCCAAAGAATGAAAGTTCTCTGTCCCAAACTGAGATACTTATCCCTTAGTATCTGAGGCCCATCCTGAGATGTTGGGCCATTGGGATTTTCTCACACCTGCGGGGAGGCAAACGGCACTGCCATGGGCATTTCTGCCCTCAGAGAGGCCAATGTGGCTCACAGTCCCGGGTGAGACAGAGTGAGGCACCTGAGAGGCAGAAACACAAAGGGTGAAGGCCAGAGGGGTGCTAAGGGGCCACTGAGTCCAGCTGTTTTCTCTTCCTTCCTCTGCTCCGCTGCTTTGCAAATAGAAGTACAGATGCTTACGACCTGGGTGGACAGGTGCACATGGCGATGGACCACCCAACAGTCAACCACACAATGTGCTGGCTCACCAGCGAAGTAGGGGCACTACAGATAATTTCTGAAAGAATTTCGCGTTTGGTATTTCAAAGCATCGTCCAACTGGCCCATCCTAGGAAATACCTGAGTTTGGCTGGATCTTCTTACACTTAATTTACAGGTTAGGGTTCTTGTTTTACTCTGAATTACCTACTACATGTGAACGATGCAGGCCAGTGCTTCGGGCCCGCAGGGTGCTGTTTCCCAGGGCACAGAACTTGCCACTATAACTGGCAAGGGTGCTCCCTGTCTGGATTGTCCACCAGCCAGTTACACAGCTAGACAGAAGAACCGGTCACTGAATGTACAACCTGAAGCCATGCTTCACATCCATCACCCCCTCTCATCATCCAAGCCTGCCAGGGAGTGCTTATGCCCGTCAGCCAGCGAGAATCTGAGGGTCCGTCCAAGGCCACGGCCGGTGAGGGGGAGAGCAGAGGGTGTTCTGGAGCCAGGCTGCTGCAAAAGCGTGAGCCCCGCCTGGCAACCAAGAGTGCTGGCTTGTGGACCAGCTCTGCCACTCGCCTGCTGTGACTTTGGGTCCCTGAGCCTTGGTTTTCTCATCTGGGCAGTGAGGGCTGTGGAAGAAAAGATCTCTGGGGGGTTTCCAATTCAATGAGCTCGTTTCTGAGGGTCCCCTCTGTGGTTGACAGATCGGATGTCACAATGGTCCACACCCAAAGGGAGAGGGTGAGGACTATCCGGCCTAGTGAGCACCTGCTGCCAGCCACATTCTCTCCCTTCATCTTGTCCCATGGACCTTAGTGGTCAAGTGTGTGGCTTGTGAGTCAGAAAGGCCCTGATTCCAATCCCAGCTCCTACTTCCGGCGGTGTGACCTTGGGCAAGTCACTTCCCCCTTCCTGGGGCTCATTTCTGTCATCTGTGACCTCCTGGGTTGTTGTGATCCTTATGGGGAGATATAACGCTTAGCTTAGACAACGCTTACACGCGAGCCTGGAACACACAGGGCTCAGAGCTGGCTAGTGTGTCCGCCAGTGACAAAGCCTTGCTTTGCTGGGGGAAAGGCTTGGCCAAGATGATTTGAATCCCACCCAGAGGTGCACCTTGTCCACATCTGCCAGGGTATGTGGTCTAAGATCCCATAGTCCATGTATGCACAGCCAGCCTGGATCCTGGTTGCCTGCATTTTGTGCACCCAATCTGTCTTCCTGATCCCTGGTCCTGGTTATAGGTCCTGGCCACTCTGTCCTGTTTCCCCACTCCAGCATTCTCTGCTTGTCTTGGGAACTTTTTCCCTAGCCCTACTCACCTGTTAAACCTGATCCACACTGGTATCTCCTATGGCGTCTCCATGCAAGGCCCTTTTGGTGCTGAGCCATGACCCACTAAACCCTCAGCCCTCTCCTTTCAGGCAGGTCTCCTGGGGTACTTTCTTTCAAGATGGTACTCCTATGGGAACTGCACCCACCATCCCTCAGAGATCAACTCCCTGACATTTCTTAGGACATATATGGGGGAGGGTAGGATTTGTCCCTAGACTTTGCTGACAATGAGAAGAGCATCATTAACAACTCTCAAGGGCTCAGCACTTTATGCCAGTGGTGTATACTTTATTTTAATGAGAAGTCTGACTGAAATCCATGGATGGATCATCTTTGCTTGTTGGAACTATCTGCTCAGTTGAATTCTCTTTTACCATTCTATATTCATTAATTTATTTATTCAACAATATTTACTGAGCTCCTAATCTGTCCTGGGCACTGTTATTTTGTGTCCTGAGTGCAGAATTAGCTGCATCTAAAGCTCAAGGGCTCTCATCCAAGACTGGGTCTTGAGATACGTGATTTTGGTGATGGCTGCCTTGACTTCCTTGTTTCTCAGAGTGTAGATGAGAGGGTTGAGGATTGGTGTGACGATAGCATATGCTACATTGCCCATGATGTGGAAGTCGAGGGGCAGGTCAGCCCTGTAGGCCACATAGGCTATGGCAATGGATGAATAGTAGGTGCCAACCACCAGGAGGTGGGAGCTGCAGGTCGAGAAGGCTTTCGAGCGTCCTTCTCGGGAGCTGATGTGAAGCACTGAAGCCAGGATGTGGGCATAGGAGAGAAGCACCAGGAGAAGGGGCAGGAAGGATACCACCATGGCGATGCAGAAGCCCATGAGGGTCTGGGGTAAGGTGTCAGAGCAGGAGGCCTGAACCAAAGCCAGGTGGTCACAGAAACAATGGTAGATGTGAGCAATGTTGTTATATGCCATCTGGGAGGTCTTGACCACTGCAGGGATGGGCAGGAGGAGAGCAATAAACCAGGCACAGGCTGCCAGGGCAGCATTGGTCTGTGGGGTCATGTGGACAGGGTAGTGCAGGGGACGGCAGATAGCCACATAGCAGTCATAGGCCATGACCACCAGGATGAAGGCTTCTGAACATGTGAAGCTTTGGAAGAGGTACATTTGCAATAAGCAGGCAGGGAAGCTGAGGAAGTGGTCTCCAAGCAGGAACAGGGACAGCATCTTGGGGACAGTGGTTGTGGTGAAGAGAATGTCCAGAGTGGAGAGGTTGATCAGGAAGAAGTACATGGGCTTGTGGAGGCTGGGATCTGCCACCACAGCCACCAGGATCAGGGCATTTCCCAGCAGGATGAGAAGATAGAAGAGGAGGAAAATAAAGAACACAGGGAGGAAGAAGCTCTCTGGCAGAGAGGGGATTCCCACCAGGTAGAAGACTGGTGATCCATCCACTGATCCATTACAGGTTGTGGCCCCCATAGTGAGGCAGAGCTGGATTTCTGGGAGATAGGCAGCTGGAACATCTGGTGACTGAGGATATCTGAAAACCATAGAAACAAAGGATTCTGGAATGAGATTTTGTAATGTTTATAGTTAATATAAGCACAATTATTTACAGCCAATTCTAGAAGACTGATTGTAGGTTATGGTATTTATTAATTTCTACCATGTGAATCCAAAATTCCTACCTTTCTTCTTTGGTCAAATATTAATTACAAGTTAATAGTAACTTACCAAATGGAAGTCATTATGCTGTGTTCATGTGATACAGTGATGAAAGAAAGAAGGCAGGCAAAATTCCTATCTTAAGAGTTTACATCTTACTGGGAAAGTCAGATCTTAACAGTTGATTCTTGAAATATAATTGTGAAAAGTACTTGGAAAGATTTCTTCTGGTCTTCATCTTAGGTCCCATGTTATCTAGTTTGGGATGTCAGTTCTCTCAAATCAAGTCCTAAAGCTTGGGCTTCTACTTTTGCACTCACTCCAAGTTCTACCATCTTGCTACCATCTTGTAAGGGCTGCTTTCTCCAAGGCTTTCTGCAACCTGCTGCTGCCCACATACTTACTAAACCTATTTCTTGCTCATATGCCTTGAGTAGCGGTTCTTCCATATCCCTCTTTAGCTACATGTCTGGACTTCTACTCCTGTATAGGATGTAATAGATCCTGGTAGCCCAACACTTGCACTGCAACAACTAGGAAAACCTAGATAAGTTACACAAATTACATTTTTTAATAAATTGGAGAAACATGGTTGCAATGAGGATGAAATGAATTGGAACTCCAGAGGGGAGGGACTCTCCAAAGTCAACTGCCAATCACCAGCTCTTATCTTTTCTGGGAATATTTGATTTGGGGACCATTGTGTGGCTTGGACTTGGCCCAGGCAGAGGGACACAGATGAGGGAAGGAAAAAGCAGCAATGCTTTTTGGCAGTCAAAAAGGGTTTGCAAAACATTTTGGAAATTTAAGGCACTCTAAATCCATAACAAGTTTTCCCCATGGGACAGCTTCTGAATTTGGGGGCTATGCAAAAGAGGTTGGGAAGCTGGACTGAAGGCTTCTCAAAGAATAAAAAGACTTCTAAAAGATAGATCCCATGATGCTTAAGAGATTAGAGGGAAAGAGCCTCCCTCAAATACATGATGGTCTTACCCTCAAAATATTTTCAAAATTTCTGAACCTGTAAAAAAAAAAAAAAAAAGAAAAATTCTGAAGCTGTGTGTGTGTGTGTGTGTGTGTGTGTGTGTGTGTGTGTGTGTTGAGGGGGTAGGTGGCAAGGTTGCTAAAGACTTAAGTTCAAAACCTCCAAAGGGTAGAAGCAAATCTATAATTTCTCAGGGCTAAGGAGACAGAGATCAGCCACACTGACAAGCCACAGCCCAGGAGGCCATACCTTAAGAACAAGAGCAAGTCACAGTTAGACTGAATCTTAGGAAAACTGAAACTGAACTTAACTCAAGCCTTGATTAGCTAAATTTTGTGGGGGGATTTGACTGGGCTAGACACAAGGAAGCCTTCTGGGTTGCTGGAAATGTGCTCTATCTTTAGCTGATTTATCCATATCTATATATCTATATTTGTGTTTTTTTTTATTTTATTTGTTTATTTGAGAGAGGGAGAAAGAGAACATGAGCAGGGGTGAGGGGCAGAGAGAGAAGCAGACTCTCCGCTGAGCAGGGAGCCCGATGCAGGGCTCGATCCCAGGACCCTGAGATCATGACCTGAACCAAAGGCAACTGCTTAACTGACTGAGCCACCCAGGTGTCCCTATAGATCTATATTTGTATGTATATCAATATCTCTATCTGTGTATTTGATGTCTGAATCCAGAGCTAGAGCTATATTTATAGCTAGATCTCTATCTGTATCTAATATTGTAGGCATTATTATGCCTGAGTTATACCTTAATTAAATAAGCAAGCAAGCAAACAAAAAAGCAACTGAATATATTAAATCTTGCCTCTGTGTATGGCTTCTTGTCCTACTACAATGAAAGGAATGGCAGAGGATGCCTTTAGTTGGAGAAGTCACTTGCTGATGCTAATCAGAGTTAAAGGCGTATTCTACCCAGCGGCAGAGACAGAGAATGGAAGGCATCTCTGTGTGGTATGATTTGTTCTCTCCCTCCCAGTTGCTGCTGCCGCAGAGCAGGGGATCCTGGTGAACACTAGCCTGTAGACTTCCCTAGCCCCAGCTAAGAAGGTGCCATAGTAAACTGGAAACTCAGGGGCCTTGGGGTCCACTGTTGCAGAGACGAACACAGTATTCTTGTGATAGTGCCTAAGGCACAAGCCCTTACCCCAGGGGCTCCCCTTGTCAAGGAAGGAGAAATGTGTGCTTCCGAGCACCCACAGAACTGGAGACCTTCAACCGACTGGGCATATTGATTCCTTTCATACACTGGGATATCCCTCTGAATAGATGACACAGGAGCAAGTCCATGGTCACATTTATATCATGCCTCTTCAACCCTGACCATTTCTAAAACGACTCCCTCCTTGATTTTTCCAGAACTGTCCTGTTTCTCTGACTTGTGCTAAAACCTCTCTCATGTCATTGAATCGTAAGAATACCAAACTTGAAAATGTCCAGCCAGCTTTTTTCTTTATAGACCAAAAGGCCAAGGGCTTGCCCAAGATCACATAGGGCCAGTCAGCTGCAGAGCGAGGACCAGAAAACCCAGGCCTCAGACTCCTAGACCAGGGCTCTCACTCTCTAGATTGTGTTCCCTGGACAATCTGGAAGTTTTTGTGTGGGAAGAGATTGGGGCAGTTTTTTCTCTTTTCTGCTTCATTTCTAAGCTGATATTGGCAGCTGTAATCAGAAATTTCAATTTGAAAAAAAAAAAAGAAATTTCAATTTGTTCTTTAATTTTTTTAGCGTGGTAGGTGGCCTGGTTTCTCATTAGGGAGTGAAGGCTGGTAAAATGTATTTCCAAAAGACACATGGAACAGACCACTCCATTGTGAATGCTTCCTTGGAAGAAAAAAAACGTTCTGAAGGTGAGCCCGCAGTATCCAGACAGGAAAGCAAAGCTGCTACACCCCAACTGAAAAGAGTTAATTCTCAGCTAACCAGACCACCAGACTCAAACTGCCTCAGCCAGTCACCGGGTTTTCCTCAGACCCCAAATTGGTGCCAACTGCATTTGCCTACATGTTGTTATAGCTCAGAGGAGCTGACTTGGGATTGATGGTCACTGAGTTAAGCCGAGTTGGGGTTTGAGGTGCAAAAATTCAGAGCCAGCAAGCCCATTTGTACCCCTCTACCCTCCCTCTTCTGTCCCGCTTCTATCCAACAACGGTGGTGGAGAGGGCAAATGCAGAGTCTGAAGTCCAGAAACAGAGTGTCTTCTCAAGGTCAGCCTTGAGAAGTTCATAGCCAGGGTGGGTCCTGAGCCCAGTTTTCTGGCTCCCATGCGGTGTTCACTAGGATTTTTCAAGATAGAAGATGAGCCCCTAGCCTGCTGTCCAAGATGGATCTTCTAGCAGCCTTATTTCTTCTCACTCTAGTCACACAGCAACTCCTTGCTCTTTGCCTTGTTCTTTGTCCTAACTCAACACAATGCTCCCTCTCCCAGGAAGTTTCGCTGGTCTTGGCTGGCTCAGGGCCCTCTTTTCTGGCTTTCAGGGTTCCTGTGCTTTCCTTTGTTATCACTATGATCATACTGGGGTGTCTCTGTCTCTTTCTATGTCTGTGGCTCCACCAAACCTGAGCACCTGCAGGGCTGTAATGGAGCCTAATTATTTCTATTTCAAAATGAGCCACCACCCTCACCAGGAGCTCGGTGCTCCAGAGACAGAAGCCAGAATGCAGCTTTCCCAATAGGCCTTGAGTGGCTGCTGAATCATACCGTCAGCATGAAGGGGTCATTAGCAAGTAGACAGTTTTAGTTTGACCATTTCTTACATAGATAAGGCACACAGCTCAGAAATGGGCTGTGGTGTGCCCAAGGTCGCACGGTAAGTGGGTGACAGAACCAGAACTAGACTATCAGCGGGGCTGGATTATCCCCTGAAGCCGGGGATCACTCAGCAAAAGCCCTAGCTGCCCTCCCTCCTGGGGCCACGGGACAGACCAACTAGTAAGACTTATTTGCTCACCCCGAAGGCACTGTTTTCACCCCTAAACCTCTGTTTTGTCAGAATGCATCTATGCAACAGATAAAGCATGTGCTTAGGCACCAGCTGGACAGGAGCACTGGAAAATGTTTTTGCAAAAATTTAGTAGCTGATGTTTTTGAAAAGCACTGATGTAGCATCATGCTAATAATCAGAAACTTTCTGGACTTCCTTACATTTATTTTATGGTTTAGATGAAGGGAGTTTATTTTGAATATGTATTACAGGGGTGTTTTTAGTGCTTAAGGACACCAAAGGTATTGTCAGGGGAAACTTCCTTGGTCAGGATGATCTATGAGCCACGAGTTACAGTGCTGGTGGGGGACAAAGGACAGAAAAACCAGTCACTAGAATGGTCAGCTGGATGCTGCACTTTACATACATCCTCTCCTTCATCATCCAGGCCTGCCAGGGAGTGGTTATGCCCCTTGAACAAAGGAGAAACTGAGGGTCCGTCCAAGGCCACGGCCGGTGAGGGGAGAGCAGAGGGTGTTCTGGAGCCAGGCTGCTGCAAGGGCCTGAGCCCCACCTGGCAATCAAGAGTGCTGGCTCCTGGACCAGTTCTGCCTCTCACGGGCTGTGACTTTGGGTTCCTGAGCCTCAGTTTTCCCACCTGTAAAAGAAGGCTTTGGAAGAGATGGTCTCCTCTGGCTCAGCTAGGGTTTTTTAGCACGTCCTCTGTGTTTGGCCCAGTGAGGGGTCAGGATGGCCGTCTCATGGCCCCAGCCCCTAAGGAGGGAGAGTGAGGGCCCTGTGGCGTGCTTGGTCCTTATGGTCACTGTGTCATCGCGCTTCACCACAACTCTTAAATCCACACCATCCTCCCACAATACTTCCACGATCCTGTGCCGTTCCCATAACCAAGGAGCAGGATACGTGTGCATGATAGCGTCTGGGCTCACTAACTGGAGCTAGAACGACCCAGGTTTCCATTCTGGCTTCACCACTTTCCACTTTCCCTCTGAACTGCAACTCCCTCATCTGTGACTCATAGTGTTACAGATGCCTCACTAAATATTTCCATTTCTTTCATGGTCATTGATCTTGCCTCTCTGTGAGAAACTCTCTCACAAAAGCATCAGCCTCTTGCCTGTGACTGCCCATCCCTGCCCGTCCTGTCAGGGTGTCTGGCCCAGGGCCACACAGCCCGGGGGTGCACACTGGGACCCTCACTATGGCTGTACACATCCCCGGCCTCTCTGAACCTGTCTGTCCACCCCAGCCTTTGCCAACTTCTGGAAAACTCCACCCCCGGCCCAGCTCACCTGCAAGCCTGATCCACCTTGGTGTCTTCAGTAGAATCACCACACTTGGCCCTGGGGGAAGAGCCAGGAAGGGGCTGGGCCATGGCCCATTAAACCCTGGAGTCAAGGCCGGCTGGGGCCCTCTCCCTTAAGTTGGTTCCCCTAAGGGGCCCCAACCCTCCAGCTGGGAACAACTTCCTAGGATGAGGTGGGGGACTTAGCCCTGGGCTTCGCAGGTAATGGAAACAGCGTCATTAACAACCCTCCTGGGTCCCAGAACTTTATCACCAACAGAAGAGTTTGATTCTTGTTTTCCCATCGGGCCCCACAACAGCCGGGGAGGACAGGCAGAGCCAGGATTGTCCCCACTATTTGACACTGAGGAAAAGATCTAGTGAAGGGAAGTGACTTGCCCAGGGTCACATGAGTGGCTGCTGGCCAAGCTTGGACCCAAGATTCCAGTTCCAGTTCAGCGGTTCAGCAGCACATCGACCAATGGCGGAGACCTCAGTTCTTTCCAGTGATGTCACCTTGGACAAATCCCTTAGCCTCACTGGGCCTTTAGGTCCTTGCCTGTGAAAAGGGTATAACAACACTGCCCATCCCACAGGCTCCTGGGAAGGTTTAGGTGCGAGCTCGTGTCTAGCGCACGGTGAACATTCAGGAAGTGAGAGCTGTTATTTTGATAAACCAAAATAGGAAAACCCTGTTGCACCCCTGGGACACACTGCCTCAGCTGTTCCATGAGGGACTTGCAAAGGTTCTGTGGGAAGAACGTGGGGAGAGGGGGTCTGCGCCCCAGCCTCAGGCAGGGCCCAAGCAGGATCATAGACCGGTTCGGACCTCAGTCTGTTAGATTCCTTCCTTTGGCTCCATAGCTCTCAATTTCTGACTCTGTCACTCTTTCATTGATCTGTATAAAATTTGAACAATTTTTAAAATTTCACAAGTAATAAATAGATCCCACTGTAAAATAGCTTAAGCAATATGGAGATTTATGGAGTAAAAGGTGAATGCTTTCTTCACACCAGCCCTTCCTCATAGTCCCCCTCCCCTCCCCAAAGGTAATGATTTGGTGTGTTCCTTCCAGACCTTTGCTAAGCATGCGTGTGTGTTGTGCATGGGGGGGAATGTTTTGTTTTTCCTTTAACGTAAATAAAGTCATTTTGTTCTTATGGCATCACTTATATTCCAACTTACTAAGTCTTGGAACCTTTCTGTCTGACATACTTTATTCTTTTTATCTGATATCTGGCATTTCATAGTATGGATATGACATAGATTATTTCATAATTTCCCTGCCAATGAACATCTAGGTTGTACACAATTATTGCTATTATGGACAATATTATAATTAATGTCCTTTTAACATGCATTTTGGGGATGGGTACCCAGATATTTCTCTCAGATAGATCCTTAGAAGTAGAACTCCTGGGCCAAGCAAGCAGTAAGTACATTTTATTTTATTTATTTTATTTTAAATCAATTAATTAACATATAGTGTATTATTAGTTTCAGAGGTAGAGTTTAGGGATTCATCCATTGCAGCAAGCACATTTTAAAATGGAATAGGGCGTGCATGCACAGGGACCATCCCAACTTCAAACCCAGAGACTTTGAGAACACAAAGCCCAGCAATGACTGAGATGACCTTGCAGGACCTGTGCCTGATGCTCTGCCCAGAACCAGGGGAAAAGCATTCATGAGCGATTCATTTCAGCCCACAGTAGAGACTTCCAGAATAGATGTCTGCTGACTGTAGATTTACAACTGCAGGATGTAGTTGGCATCCTGGGAATATTGGCAGCTTCTTGGGAAATCAAAAGAATGGTACAGCAGAGGCTGTAGCCCCTTCTGATCGAAGGAACTTCATGATGGGACTGAAGATGGTTTGGGAAATTTCTCTGAAGAACAAACCAGAACTTTTTGTGTTATCTCCTCCTCTCCAGATCTACTCCTTCCGACTGAAGGGAGGAATTTTGGTTTGGGATAAATCTGTAGATGTGGATCTTTGCTTCAGGACCACAAAGGTAAAAGCTGAAGGTTTTTCTAGGGGAGAAGATCTAACCACTCTCAAGTTAAAGGCAAAGAATACCGCAGAATCACTGGACTGTCAGGTGGATTCTTTTGTTCTGTTTTCTGTTGCTCAGACACGACAGACCTCCTTAATAAACGCCTGGAGCCATGATAGTGTTGAATGGTGACAGATGGTAGCTGCACGTGATGAGCACAGCATAACAT
The DNA here is from genome assembly GCF_004348235.1 of Phoca vitulina. Taxonomy (NCBI): domain Eukaryota; kingdom Metazoa; phylum Chordata; class Mammalia; order Carnivora; family Phocidae; genus Phoca; species Phoca vitulina. The sequence continues at coordinate 6,626 of NW_022590228.1, read as the reverse complement.
CTAGACTTTGCTGAATCACTATGTTGTAACATTGTGCGTCAACTATACTTTAAAAAAAATTAAAAACCAGGTTTGTACATAAAAACAAAAAACAGGAAGGCCTCGGTGGCTCAGTCAGTTAAGTGTCAGACTCTTGCTTTTGGATGGGGTTGTAATCTCAGGGTCATGAGATCAAGCCCCACGTTGGGCTTTTTGTGCAGCGGGGAGTCTGCTTGGGATTCTGTCTCTCCCTCTCCCTCTGCCCCTCCCCGCTCTCACACTCTCTCTCTCTAAAAATAAATAAATACATCTTTAAAAAAACAAAAAAAAAAACCCCAAACCTCCAAAACCAGCTTTTGGCAGCATGAGAAGGACTAAAGTCTTTTTGGGATGTGTCCGATGAAACGAAAAGACTGGGTTATTGGTGGGAAGAGCTCACATAGAGCGCAACAGTCATTTGAACTACAGTAGGTCGGAGAAAACAAACAGAAACCATGACTTAGATTCCTTTCAAATTTCTAATTTTATTTTGTTTTACCTCCAAAAGTGAGCCAAAATAGGAGAGCTAAACTGTTGGCTGAGATCTCTTTGTAAAAAGCCAACACTTAAAGACTTCCTAGTATAACATTAGGGGATAAAGTATGATTTACTTCGTTACCTCTGAGAATAAAAATGTTCTCAGGCTTCTAGGAAATGACTGGCAGTTCGATAGCCATGGGAGTAACAAATAATCCTCAGAACTTGTTTTAAACCTGTTTAATTATTCAATGACAGCTTCGCACTAATACATACGTTCCTGAAAGCCGACCAGTCTAAAAGTCAGCCACGCAGCAACACCCTTGCCCCAGTAACCACACGGCCACCACTAAAGGCAAACCATTCCCTCAACAGCAGCACCGCTGAAGGTGCACCAACCCCTCCCCTCCACATTGTCCACAGCCCTGTGTGAGATCAGCTCCCCGGGTCGCTTAGAACCATACACTGGAGCATTCCCAATGCTTAAGCTGGTGGTAAGTTCAGCCTTCTGTTTTCAGGTGTGGTGTGGTGGTCTCTTCCTTTGACATTTTGCATTTATGTCTCTGCAGTTCAGTCGTAATGTTCCCTCTTTCACTTTTGATTTTAGTAATTGGGGGTATTTTCTCATTTTTTCTTAGTCAATCTACCTAAATGTTCGTCAGTCTTGTTGATGTATTGAAGACCCAGTTTTCATTTTGTCTATTTTTCCCATTCTCTTTTTATTTCCATTCTAATCTTTATTGTTATTTCATGCCTACTGCTTGCTTTGAGTTGAGTTTGCTTTTATTTTATTTTTTTTAAAAGATTTTATTTATTTGACAGAGAGAGACACACCGAGAGAGAGAACACAAGCAGGGGGAGTGGGAGAGGGAGAAGCAGGCTTCTCGCAGAGCAGGGAGCCCAATGAGGGGCTCCATCCCAGGACCCTGGGATCATGACCTGAGCCGAAAGCAGACGCTTAACGGCTAAGCCACCCAGGCGCCCCAAGTTTGCTTTTAAAGAAAAATTATGAAAGTATAATTTCTTAAAGTAAAAATTAGATTATTAATACATAAATTAATAAATAATAACATCAGATGATTAATTTGAGATTTTTCTTCTTTTTTTCATATAAGCATTTACAGTTCTGCATTCCCTCAAAGCACTTGTTTTAGCTGCATCCTGTGATTTTGGGTATGTTTCTACAAGATATTTTCTGATTTTCCTTGTGATTTCTTTTTTGACCCATTGATTTTTTAGAGGTGTGCTATTTAATTTCCACATATTTGAGGAAGCAGCATTCAGTGATAGAGTTTTTATTATTTTAAAGATGTGTAGAATAGAAAAATGGGCAGGTTATTTAAAATACATATGGCTTGGAACCAAAATATCTAGTTTAGTAATAATGGTGGCTTCAAAAGTGGAACTAGACAAGGTTGTGTGGATGATTCTGGGAATATATTTGGAGAATACATAAGAGGAGGATAAAAGAAATTAAAGTGAACCACGCTGTTTGAAATATAAACAGAAAGCACAAAATAAGAATTTAGCATACTATAAGCATCTTACTTAGCATCAAGAATATAAGATTGGGGTGCCTGGGTGGCCCAGTCGGTTAAGCGTCTGCATGATCTCAGGGTCCTGGGATTGAGCCCTGCATCTGGCTCTCTGCTCAGCGGGGAGCCTGCTTCTTCCTCTCCCTCCACTGCTCCCCTGTTTGTGCTCATTCTCTCTCTCTCTGTCAATAAAATCTTTTTTTAAAAAAAGGAATATAAGAAATTAATGCAGAGGAAATGGTATTACCATAAATATCGTTCTTGTAATGGAATCATAATCTCATGACTACATAAGTATTTCACTATGTGTAAGTGATAAGTGGAGCCAGCTTTAGAGCTCAACATTGTAACTGAGTTTAGAAGGGTTTTAAAGTAGCTTTTGACATTTTAGAATTCATTTTTTTAGTGTTTTTTCTTCCTTCCTCTCCCAATAACACTGAGAGATAAAATACACCACATAGTAGGCTCATGATATATGTTCTTGATATATAAATGACCTTATGTCATTTAGCAGATTTTATTTTCTTGACAAGAAGCATAGGTAGCCACTTGTGAGGACAGATAAATGATCAGATTTTTAAAAAAAAATCAGATCATTGCTGCCTGAAAACCGGTTGGCTTATGCAATTATCCTAATGCTTGGTTAAAAAAAGAAATCTCCACTGGGAAGAATCAGTAACACTGGGTCATCAGTCCCACATACCCTGACTCAAGATGAGCCCTGCACCTTTAGGGAGAAGTGAGATGGATTTTAAGAAAGTATTTTCCTGATGTAGGTGTACATTATCTGAGCTTAACGTACGAGCGCTCCACAGACCTTAATTCTGGCAGGCAGTCATCCCATATATGGCCCTGGTTTGTTGCCTCATCTCCTCTTCCAGATGACTTTTCCCCTCCTCAATCCACCAATATCTCTTCCTGTTGTCACTCCAGCCAATCAGGAGAGGAGTGCACAGAGTCCCATCCCGCACCCACCCACCTGCGGGCATCCGTGCCTGCATTCATTCTGTCTTCCCACCTATTCCCATGGACGAACTCTTTGTGCTCCTACGTAAAGCTGGTCACTCCAGCGATGGCCACCTCCCTCTCCCACCACCACTTTTTTTTTTTGCTTGAACAAAAACTGAATCTCTATCAACTGCTGATTGAATTTTCAAAATCAAGGAGCAGAACAGTCTTATAGTATGCTACCATTTCTCTAAGAAAGAGATAATATAGCCATATTTATATGTTATACATATGTGTGTAAGTATATGGACTTGCTTATATTAAACATGGAAAGAAAAACCAAAAAAATGAATAAAAACAGTTTTTGTAAAGGGCATGCAACAGGCGGAGGGAGCAGAAATGGAGATGAGAATTCACTAAAAATGCTTTGTTTCATAATTTTGACTTAAAATTGTTATCATTGTGACTTTAAAAGACGCTCATTGCTATTTGCTGAAATTCTCACTCTCTGCTAATGCCCTTGCTTAAAGTCCCATCGCATGCTGCATCTTTATTACAATTTGCTAAGAAAGATTTTCTTTCCTTTAACATATGCCACAAGAATGTCACGGCCTGCGCCATTCACTTTTCTGAGAGTGGTTTTCCTTCCTGCCTTTTTGGGGGGCGTTGTAGTTCTGCCCACACCAGACCCTTTTTTGACATGCGGGATTCCTGAAGAATGAGTGGCAGTCTTTTGGGTTTGCTTAAGCATGAACTCCACTTCTTGTCCAAGCTAAAAATCACACCCCATGACAGGTAGCGACAGGGATGCCATCCCACATTCTGGTCAGCTCTAGAATGAAACCTCTCTTTCTCTGATGGGAGCAGCTTGGGGCTTCTGTTCAATCAGTCCACATCCGCCATGCCATTAACTCCATGAGGACTCCCAAACAAGCAGTAGCAGGTACCATAGGTTAAAAATATTTATGGGAGACATTTTTGTCTTGGATTAAATACCATCCTCTATGCTCCCCCCATCCCCTGTGTTTCCCTCTGATGTGGCACCTACCACACTGTGTTGTTCCTGCCCGAGTCCGTCTTCCTCACTAGACTGTAAGCAAATTGAGGGCAGCGACTGTCCCAATCTCTCCCTCTGTGTCTCTAGCTTCTACCACATGGTCTAGCACTTCCCAAAGGCTAATTAAAGTCTTCTTAAGTGAATGGAAAAACAGAGAAAATTATATTCAGCAGCTCGATGCTTATTCTGAAGATGAAAACCACCACAAGACATCCCACCCACGGAAAGACTTGGACCGAACATTGAGAACTAGCATTGCAGCCTCTGCCCGATGGAATGATGCCTTGTAAGAGTTTATTATAAAATAGAGTATTCACATGGAGCCAAAATGTATAAAGTCTATATATACAGTTTAATTGTAAAGTGAATACCGTGTCACCACCATTCAGGGGAGAATGAAACTGACAACTCCTCATAAAGCCCTTGGTGCCCCTCTTTGACTCACAACCCTCTCCCTCTCTTACAGAAATAACCCTGATTTTCCATTTTAATAATAAATATACCTTCTCTTTTCTTCAGTGTATGACATCTGTATGCAGTGATCAAAAATGTAGTTTAGCTTTGCCTGTCTTTAAACTTTATATAACTGGAATCATATTATATATATCCTTTTGAGTCATGATTCTTTTGCTCAACACTAGATTCTTCCACTCAACACTAGATTCTTTCATCTATTCATGTGAGATTACTCATGTTGTGTGTATATGTAATTCCTTCATATTTTATTGGCATACAGTGCTACATCTTATGAACATTTTACAAGTTAGAGAAATGCAGCTATGCCAGATAATACAGTATGTGTATATTCAACATTATAAGATAGTGATAAAGTGTTTTCCAAAGTGGTTGTGCCAATAAACACTCCCACTATCAGTATACGAGTGCTCCATCAACCTGCATGCTCGCCAACTTGGGTATTGGTAGACTTTGACATTTTAGCCAGTCTGATGTGTTTCTAGTGGTAAGTATTCATTGTTGTAACTTGCACCTCTCCTGTTACTACTAGGTTGAGCATGTTTTCTTAGATTTATTGAACATTTGCTTGTGAAGTATTTTGCTAATTTTTCTAATGACTTGACTATTTTAAAAAAATTGACCTGGGGCGCCTGAGTGGCTCAGTCGGTTAAGCATCTGCCTTCGGCTCAGGTCATGATCCCAGGGTCCTGGGATCAAGCCCTGCATCAGGCTCCCTGCTCAGTGGGAAGCCTGCTTCTCCCTCTCCCACTCCCCCTGCTTGTGTTCCCTCTCTCGCTATCTATCTGTCGAATAAATAAATAAAATCTTTTTTAAAAAATGAGAAAAATAAAAATAAAAAATTGACCCAAAGTAATTCTCTATATATTCTGGATGAATCCTGAGTCCTTTAGTTGGTTATATGCATTGCAAATAATTTTCTGTTCTGTAGCTTAGCATTCCACTCTCTTCCTGGTGTCTTTTGATGAACAGAAATTCTACATTTTAAAGCAGTCAAATTTATCTTTTGTTTTTTCTAGGCGTAGAGCTTTTAAAAAATCTTGCTTCAGAAATATCTCCCCATCCCAAGATGAGGACTGCAGTCTCCTATATCGTTTTATAGTTTTGCCTTTCATATTTAGGTATTTAATGAGATTGCTTTTTGTGTTTGCTTAAGATAAGAGACAAATTTCATTTGTTGACATATGGATACCTGATAGTACTAATACCATTTATTATATTTCCATCTATACACTGATCTGCAATGTCATTTCCTTCATATATCAACTGTTCATATATTTAAGGGTCTGATTCTGGGCTCTCTTGTTCCATTGATCTATATGTCTATTCATGTCTTAATAACTAACCTTTCTGTGTTCTCATCTTTATTACTATTTTAGCCTTATGTTAAAAATTCTATTTGATACTTTTATGAGACTGACACACTGCCCACTGAGCTAAGAAGGCAAGAATTTTGACACTTTTAAGCAGATAATCTTTCTATTTTATCTGACATTTTCCTTTCCACAGAAGGGTTGATTTTATAACCAAGTCTATCATTAATGGAAATGGAAGACTCAACGGTATATTTTGGGCCCTACTCTAGGTCATTCTTCCCTTCAAGAAACTTTTTTGATGGCATTCTCTGTTTTTAGCACACTGGTATCCTGGAAGCAGAATTAGCAACATCTAAGGATCAGGGGTCCTCAGAATGCCCTGGGTCCCAGGGACATACCTTACTGGTGATGGCTGCTTTGACATCCTTGTACCTCAGCGTGTAGATGAGAGGGTTGAGGACAGGGGTGAGGACAGCATACACCACATTGCCCATGATGTGAAAGTCGAGGGGCAGGTCAGCCCTATAGGCCACATAGGCTATGGCAATGGATGAGTAGTAGGTGCCAATCACCAGGAGGTGGGAGCCGCAGGTGGAGAAGGCTTTTGAGCATCCTTCTTGGGAGCTGATGTGAAGCATTGAAGCCAGGATGTGGGCATAGGAGAGAAGCACCAGGAGAAGGGGCAGGAAGGATACCACCATGGCGATGCAGAAGCCCATGAAGGTCTGGGGCGTGGTGTCAGAGCAGGAGGCCTGGACCACAGCCAAGTGGTCACAGAAGCAGTGAGAGCTGTGAGCAGTG
>NW_022590227.1:0-19888 GCF_004348235.1 Phoca vitulina | reverse complement strand
TCTTCTTCTTTTTTTCTTTCTTAACATATATTGCATTATTTGTTTCAGAGGTACAGATCTGAGATTCAACAGTCCTGCACAATTCACAGCGCTTACCAGAACACATACCCTCCCCAGTGTCCATCACCCAGTCACCCCATCCCTCCCACCCCACCCCCCACTCCAGCAACCCTCAGTTTGTTTCCTGAGATTAAGAATTCCTCATATCAGTGAGGTCATATGATACATGTCTTTCTCTGTTTGACTTATTTCGCTCAGCATAATACCCTCCAGTTCCATCCACGTCGTTGCAAATGGCAAGATCTTATTCCTTTTGATGGCTGCATAATATTCCATTGTATATATATACCACATCTTCTTTATCCATTCATCTGTTGATGGACATCTTGGCTCTTTCCACAGTTTGGCTATTGTGGACATTGCTGCTATAAACATCGGGGTGCACGTAGCCTTTCGGGTCCCTACTTTTGTATCTTTGGGGTAAATACCCAGTAGTGCAATTGCTGGATCATATGGTAGCTCTATTTTCAACTTTTTGAGGAACCTCCATACTGTTTTCCAGAGTGGCTGCACCAGCTTGCATTCCCACCAACAGTGGAGGAGGGTTCCCCTTTCTCCGCATCCCCGCCAACATCTGTCATTTCCTGACTTGTTAATTTTAGCCATTCTGACTGGTGTGAGGTGGTATCTCATTGAGGTTTTGATTTGGATTTCCCTGATGCCGAGCGATATTGAACACTTTTTCATGTGTCTGTTGGCCATTTGGATGTCTTCTTTGGAGAAATGTCTGTTCATGTCTTCTGCCCATTTCTTGATTGGATTCTTTGTTCTTTTGGTGTTGAGTTTGATGAGTTCTTTATAGATTTTGGATACTAGCCCTTTATCTGATATGTCATTTGCAAATATCTTCTCCCATTCTGTCAGTTGTCTTTTGGTTTTGTTGACTGTTTCCTTTGCTTTGCAAAAGCTTTTTATCTTGATGAAGTCCCAATAGTTCATTTTTGCCCTTGCTTCCCTTGCCTTTGGCGATGTTTCTAGGAAGAAGTTGCTGCGGCTGAGGTCGAAGAGGTTGCTGCCTGTGTTCTCCTTTAGGATTTTGATGGACTCCTGTCTCACATTGAGGTCTTTCAACCATTTGGAGTCTATTTTTGTGTGTGGTGTAAGGAAATGGTCCAGTTTCATTCTTCTGCATGTGGCTGTCCAATTTTCCCAACACCATTTGTTGAAGAGACTGTCTTTTTTCCATTGGACATTCTTTCCTGCTTTGTCGAAGATTAGTTGACCATAGAGTTGAGGGTCCATTTCTGGGCTCTCTATTCTGTTCCATTGATCTATGTGCCTGTTTTTGTGCCAGTACCATACTGTCTTGATGATGACAGCTTTGTAGTAGAGCTGGAAGTCTGGAATTGTGATGCCGCCAGCTTTGCTTTTCTTTTTCAACATTCCTCTGGCTATGCGGGGTCTTTTCTGGTTCCATACAAATTTTAGGATTATTTGTTCCATTTCTTTGAAGAAAGTGGATGGTATTTTGATGGGGATTGCATTGAATGTGTAGATTGCTCTAGGTAGCATTGACATCTTCACAATATTTGTTCTTCCAATCCATGAGCATGGAACGTTTTTCCATTTCTTTGTGTCTTCCTCAATTTCTTTCATGAGTATTTTATAGTTTTCTGAGTACAGATTCTTTGCCTCTTTGGTTAGATTTATTCCTAGGTATCTTATGGTTTTGGGTGCAATTGTAAATGGGATCGACTCCTTAATTTCTCTTTCTTCTGACTTGTTGTTGGTGTATAGGAATGCCACTGACTTCTGTGCATTGATTTTATATCCTGCCACTTGACTGAATTCCTGTATGAGTTCTAGCAGTTTTGGGGTGGAGTCTTTGGGATTTTCCACATAAAGTATCATATCATCTGCAAAGAGTGAGAGTTTGACTTCTTCTTTGCCAATTTGGATGCCTTTGATTTCTTTTTGTTGTCTGATTGCTGTGGCTAGGACTTCCAATACTATGTTGAATAGCAGTGGTGATAGTGGACATCCCTGCCGCGTTCCTGACCTTAGGGGGAAAGCTCTCAGTTTTTCCCCATTGAGAATGATATTCGCTGTAGGTTTTTCATAGATGGCTTTTATGATATTGAGGTATGTACCCTCTATCCCTATACTCTGAAGAGTTTTGATCAAGAAAGGATGCTGTACTTTGTCAAATGCTTTTTCTGCATCTATTGAGAGGATCATGTGATTCTTGTTTTTTCTTTTGTTAATGTATTGTATCACGTTGATTGATTTGCGGATGTTGAACCAACCTTGCAGCCCAGGGATAAATCCCACTTGGTCGTGGTGAATAATCCTTTTAATGTACTGTTGGATCCTATTGGCTAGTATTTTGGTGAGAATTTTTGCATCCATGTTCATCAGGGATATTGGTCTGTAATTCTCCTTTTTGATGGGGTCTTTGTCTGGTTTTGGGATCAAGGTAATGCTGGCCTCATAAAATGAGTTTGGAAGTTTTCCTTCCATTTCTATTTTTTGGAACAGTTTCAGAAGGATAGGTATTAATTCTTCTTGAAATGTTTGGTAGAATTCCCCTGGGAAGCCATCTGGCCCTGGGCTTTTGTGTTTTGGGAGATTTTTGATGACTGCTTCTATTTCCTTAGTGGTTATAGGTCTGTTCAGGTGTTCTATTTCTTCCTGGTTCAGTTTTGGTAGTTGATACATCTCTAGGAAATCATCCATTACTTCCAGGTTATCTAATTTGTTGGCATAGAGTTGCTCATAATATGTTCTTATAATTGTTTGTATTTCCTTGGTGTTGGTTGTGATTTCTCCTCTTTCATTCATGATTTTGTTGATTTGGGTCATTTCTCTTTTCTTTTTGATAAGTCTGGCCAGGGGCTTATCAATCTTGTTAATTCTTTCAAAGAACCAGCTCCTAGTTTCGTTGATCTGTTCTACTGTTCTTTTGGTTTCTATTTCATTGATTTCTGCTCTGATCTTTATTATTTCTCTTCTCCTGCTGGGTTTAGGCTTTATTTGCTGTTCTTTCTCCAGCTCCTTTAGGTGTAGGGTTAGGTTGTGTATTTGAGACCTTTCTTGTTTCTTGAGAAAGGCTTGTATTGCTATATACTTTCCTCTTAGGACTGCCTTTGCTGTATCCCAAAGATTTTGAATAGTTGTGTTTTCATTTTCATTGGTTTCCATGAATTTTTTTAATTCTTCTTTAATTTCCTGGTTGACCCATTCATTCTTCAGTAGGATGCTCTTTAGCCTCCATGTATTTGAGTTCTTTCCGACTTTCCTCTTGTGATTGAGTTCTAGTTTCAAAGCATTGTGGTCTGAAAATATGCAGGGAATGATCCCAATCTTTTGGTACCAGTTGAGACCTGATTTGTGACCTAGGATGTGATCTATTCTGGAGAATGTTCCATGGGCACTAGAGAAGAATGTGTATTCCGTTGCTTTGGGATGGAATGTTCTGAATATGTCTGTGAAGTCCATTTGGTCCAGTGTGTCATTTAAAGTCTTTATTTCCTTGTTGATCTTTTGCTTAGATGATCTGTCCATTTCAGTGAGGGGGGTGTTAAAGTCCCCCACTATTATTGTATTGTTGTCGATGTGTTTCTTTGCTTTTGTTATTAATTGCCTTATATAATTGGCTGCTCCCATGTTAGGGGCATAGATATTTACAATTGTTAGATCTTCTTGTTGGATAGACCCTTTAAGTATGATATAGTGTCCTTCCTCATCTCTTATTACAGTCTTTGGTTTAAAATCTAATTTGTCTGATATAAGGATTGCCACCCCAGCTTTCTTTTGGTGTCCATTAGCATGGTAAATGGTTTTCCACCCCCTCACTTTCAATCTGGGGGTGTCTTTGGGTCTAAAATGAGTCTCTTGCAGACAGCATATCGATGGGTCTTGTTTTTTAATCCAATCTGATAGCCTGTGTCTTTTGATTGGGGCATTTAGCCCATTTACATTCAGGGTAACTATTGAAAGATAGGAGTTCAGTGCCATTGTATTGCCTGTAAAGTGACTGTTACTGTATATTGTTTGTGTTCCTTTCTGGTCTATGTTGCTTTTAGGCTCTCTCTTTGCTTAGAGGACCCCTTTCAATATTTGTTGTAGGGCTGGTTTCGTGTTTGCAAATTCCTTTAGTTTTTGTTTGTCCTGGAAGCTTTTTATCTCTCCTTCAATTTTCAATGACAGCCTAGCTGGATATAGTATTCTTGGCTGCATATTTTTCTCATTTAGTGCTCTGAATATGTCCTGCCAGTCCTTTCTGGCCTGCCAGGTCTCTGTGGATAAGTCTGTTGCCAATCTAATGTTTCTACCATTGTAGGTTACAGATCTCTTCTCCCGAGCTGCTTTCAGGATTTTCTCTTTGTCTCTGAGACTCGTAAGTTTTACTATTAGATGTCGGGGTGTTGACCTATTTTTATTGATTTTGAGAGGGGTTCTCTGTGCCTCCTGGATTTTGATGCCTGTTTCCTTCCCCAAATTAGGGAAGTTCTCTGCTATAATTTGCTCCATTATACCTTCTGCACCTCTCTCTCTTTCTTCTTCTTCTGGGATCCCAATTATTCTAATGTTGTTTCGTCTTATGGTATCGTTTATTTCTCGAATTCTGCCCTCGTGATCCAGTAGTTGTTTATCTCTCTTTTTCTCAGCTTCTTTATTTTCCATCATTTGGTCTTCTATCTCACTGATTCTTTCTTCTGCCTCATTTATCCTAGCAGTTAGTGCCCCCATATTTGATTGCACCTCATTAATAGCCTTTTTGATTTCTACTTGGTTCGATTTTAGTTCTTTTACTTCTCCAGAAAGGGTTTCTCTAATAATTTCCATGTTTTTTTCAAGCCCAGCTAGTATCTTTAAAGTGATGATTCTGAACTCTAGATCTGACATCGTACTAATGTCCGTATTGAGTAGGTCCCTGGCAGTCGGTACTACCTCTTGTTCTTTTTGTTGAGGTGATTTTTTCCGTCTTGTCATTTTGTGCAGAGGAGAATAGATTAATGAGAGAACAAAATGCTAGCAGGGTAACAACGTCCCCAGAAAATATACTCTAAACAAATCAGAAAAGACCTGAAGCAGTGGGAAAAGAAAGGGAAAGAGAGAAAAAAGAAAAGGAAAGAAAAAAAGAAAAAAGAAAAAGATAAAGATAAAAACAAACAAAAGCAGAACAAAACAAAACAAAACAAAAACAGAATGTGATCAAATATGATCAGGCTGGATTATAGATCAGTGCCACACACTAGATTTTGGGTGTATTTTGGTCTGTTAAAAGAAAGTCCCTCCCAAAATTTTAAAGAAAGAAAAACTTATATATGTACAAAAATAAGGGTTGATATGATGAAGGGATGGAATATGACTGTAAAGATGGAAATTATAAAAAATTTTAAAAAAGGATTTGATAAGTTGTTTGAAAAAAGAAAGAAGAGGATTAAAAAAAAAAGAAAGAAAGAAAAAAGGGAGAGAATGTGATCAGGCAGGGGAGTAGAAAAAAACCATACACTAGAGATTTAGAGTATATTTTGATCTGTTAGAAGAAACTATCTCAAGATTTTAAAGAGAGAACAACTTATATATATATGCCAAAAATACGGGTAACTACTATGAAGGGATAGAATATGACTTCCAAAAAGTGGTCGCTTTTCTGTTCAGAGAGTTGTTGCTCTTCTTTTCTTTGATCTCCTGTTGAGTTTGTAGGTGTTCAGAATGGTTTGATCCCTATCCAGCTGAATTCCTGAGAGGAGAGGAAATCCAGGTCTCCTACTCCTCCGCCATCTTGCTCCGCCCCCTAGGATTGTGTAATTTTTAAAATTCTACTTTAAAATATAAAATTTTAATTTTAAACTTTTTCTGATTATGGGAAAAGGCCTGGTAATTGTGGATTAATTGGGATATACAGAAATATTTAAAGAAGACAACAAAAATCAGCTAATCCTTCTACTCAGACATAAAACAGTTAATCTTTTTTTTTTTTTTAAAGATTTTATTTATTTGGGAGAGACAGAGACAGAATGAGTGAGCATGATGGGGGTGGGGGTGGGGGTGGGGGTGGGGAGCTGCAGGCAGAGGGGGAGGGAGAAGCAGGTTCCCTGCTGAGCAGGGAGTCTGATGCTCCTCCATCCCAGGGCCCTGAGACCATGACCTGAGCTGAAGGCAGACCCTTAACGGACTGAGCCACCCAGGCGCCCCATTGTTAACCTTTTTTGAGAGATTTCTGTTTCCTCTCTCATTCTGGGTGTGTGTGTGTGTGTGTGTTCATATAGTATACAGTTTTACGTGGTGTTTTAGTTTGCTTAATATTATAATACGAGCATTTCCCCATGTCATTAACACTATTTGCAGGTATGCTTTATGATTTGTTATTATTGTTTTTGAGGAGCATCCTTCTCTTTTAATTGAAGTATAGTTGACGTGCGATGTCACATTAGTTTTAGCAAATATGTTTTTTAAATGGCCACCTGCTATTTAATCGTAGGGCTTTTCTGTAAGTTTTTTAACCAATTCCCTATTACTGAATACTTAGGATGTTTCTATTTTTTCATTGTGATGACGTATATATACACCTTACAAATAAAGGCTTTTATATAAACTTTGTGTCTATGTCTCTGATTATTTCCATAGAATGTTTTCTTAGGAGTTTGAGAGTCAAAGGTGTGAACTTTTTAAGGTCCCCAAATCTGTATTCCTTTCTGGAAAGGTGGCACCAGTTACATTTTACCCACCATCATATAGAGGCAGACAGAAACATGTGGTTTTTAGGTGATACAGGTTAGGGCTGGCTCCGTTTTAGCCACTGTCCTAAGTTTACACCTTTTAAAAAGGAGGTGGTGGAATCACAGAGCTCAGATCTTTAGATCTGTATCTGTAAGAGATCTAGTCCTACTTTGATACTTTTATAGATGAAAAAACTGAACTACAACAAGGAGTTAATTCATTGACCCAAGATCATATAGCTAGTAGTTGGCTGAGCCACAATTAGAGACTTGACTCCTTTTTGTCCTGTGTCGTTTCTTCTTCAGCTTGAACCTGATGCACCAGAGAGAGTTGTCTCTAGGACTGAACTCGAGGGGAGTGGGGACAGATTATTATTATTTTTTTTTTCCTACAGCATAGCCTCTGTTTAGTGTATAGTACCATTACCCATCATCTGGCCCCCCTGGCATGTCTCTTGCCCATATTTCCAGAAAAATCCCCAGGCTTAAATTTGATAGGGCTAGCTTGAGTTATGTGTCTGTCTCTGTGGCCAAGGGAGTGGAATACCTTGGCTAGGTCTGAGTCGCATGGCTGCATGCGTGGCCCTAGGTAAGGATGAAGGGAAGTTGTCAGTTTAAGCCTAACTACATGGAGTGAGAATAAGGGAGAGATGATTTAAAGAAGAAAAGAGGTGTTCTATTATGAGAAGAGAGAGTGCTGGGCAGGCAGAAACAACAGATGCTCATGGCAGATGAAATGGGGCTGGCCAGAAGAAGCATATGCCGCAGAGAGGAATAGCAAGCACAGAGGCCAGGGGTGGGCTGGAGCCTAGCATATGAAGAATGGGAAGAAGTGAGTAAGGAGGTGTTAGGGTGGGGGAGAGGGGGACTGGAGAGAAGGGAATTAGAAAGGGAGGCTGAAGCAGATAGGGCAGGACCTTATAAAGTAGGCTGTTTGGATTTTATCCTATGATGATGGGAAGTGATTGAAGGGGTTTAAGCAGTTTGGCATTTTAAAAAGATCACTCTTGGGGCACCTGGCTGGCTCATTTGGTAGAGCGAGTGATTCTTGACCTCAGGGTTGTGAATGAGCCCCATGTTGGGTAGAGATTACTTAAACTAAAAAGATCATTCTTCATTCCATTCTCCACCCTGTAGAAGTTGGAAGCAGGGCACTCAGGAGGCGTTTGTAGGTGAGAGAGGAAGGTTTCTTGGATGGGAATGGTGGCAGTTGTGATACAGACAAATAAATAAGCCACATTTTGTGTAGATCAGTAGAACCTGATTATTGATGGGATGTAAGGAGAGGGGAATGACATAGATTTCTGGCTTGATTAACACAGTGGATGGAATTGCCATTACTGAGATTTAGCACTCTTATTGTTTTGTGTCACTCAGTTCCTTCCACCTAGACTGTGGATTAGACATCATCTCTTAAAAATAGGATTAGACATCAGCTCTTTACCATTGATGGTAGCACAGTGCTGAGCATGTGATAGGCACTTGGTTCGGCATCTGTTAGGTGGGTAGTTGATCCTAGTCTCCTTCCAGGGTGGGCCTTGAGAGGAGGCTTAAAGTAACAACAACAAATCCTATTTGTTAGGACATACCTTGTTGCATTTTTAAATTTGTTTAAAATACAAATTATGTGGGAAGAAGTTACCATGAGCTGCATTTTATAGAAAATGTAATCAGATCTCAGAGTTAAAGAAATCTGCCCATACTTATTGACAGAGCTGTAACATTTTCTAATCCCTGGTATTCTCATTAAATCACCTACCCTATTCTTGTTCTTCTGGGTAATTTTTTTTTTTTTTTTGCCTAAAATTAGTGTTTTTTCTTCCTTTGGCATTCTAATGCTAAATTTTGTTTTACTTTTAAAAGTAAAACAAAACACTAGATAACTGGCCACGTCATCTTTGGGTGGTCCCTGCACCTTTGATACTGCTTTGTTGTCTCAATTCCTTTCAGTCTCTTTTTTCTCTTTTACCAAAAACCTCATTCTGAAGTGCCTGCGAAAAAGAGACCCAGACCAGGAGAAATCAGTCCAGCGGCCCAGCAACAAGCTCCCCGAGGTTATAGGGCAAAGTAAACCTCTTCCCAGAATGTGCTTCTAACATGGAAACACAGTGCCTAGCTAGGGCTCAGGAGATGCTCACCAATGCTGGTTACTCATCCTTAGACAGTGCTTTGGTTTGACTTATTCATGGCTGTTGCTCTCTCTGGCATGCTTTCATTTCCCCCTGAGAGAAACTTTAAAACAGGAGGAATTAAATAGAGGCAGTCTAAAAAAATGGGTACAGAACACAAGCTACCCTTATCTGGTGTCCTCACTGTGTAGGCTGTTGTCGATGTGGAGTGCCCCTACAGTCCTATGGTTTGCTTGACCCAGGTTTGCAGTTGGTTTTGAAGCCCCCAGGCCAAATGGCAGGCTCTAGTCCAACAAGTACACACCTTACCTTCTGGGGCAAAAATGTGCTTTTTGTCCTGCCATTCCTCCATTTGCTACAGATTTTTATTTTTAATTTTTTAAAAATTTTATTTATTTGAGAGAGAGAGAGCATGTGCGGGAGAGCACGAGCAGTGGGGAGGGTCAGAGGGAGAAGCAGACTCCCCACTGAGCAGAGGAGCCCAACACACAGGACTCGATCCCAGGACCCTGGGATCATGACCTAAGCCAAAGGCAGATGCTTAAGTGACTGAGCCACGCAGGAACCCTGCTACAGATTTTTAAAAGAGTGATTGATTAAGAGAATTTCAGAAACCAGAGTTACTTTCCCTACTCTTATTTGCATATTTCTGAAGGGTTATTAGAACTTTAAGTTCTGTTCCTTAAAAGTTTCTAAGGAAAAAAGTGTTCTAAAATTTTGGGGTCTTTTTCATACTCCCAAATCAATCCTTGTTTTTTACATGTGGTGGTGTCATTAATGTTCTTGTGGAAAAATTGTTTAAGGAAGTAGAGCTGTGGAGGGGTTTGGTATATGGGGGTTGGGTGAACATTTTGAGTTAGGTAATTAGGCAGCTACAGCCATGTGGAACAGAAGCGATGATTAGACTAATTAGTTAAGCCATTTTGTAAGTGCCATGTCGACCCAAGGGTAATGGCCTAGAAATGCTGCCTTTCCTGATTTATTTGATTGAGGAAAAGCGGGTTTTACACGTGGGGTTTACTTATTTTTAAAATTAGGGATTTGCCTGGTTTTCATCTGTTTCAGTTTTAGTTCTCTGTATCTGATTTTGGAGTTTTGGGCTAGGGCTTTTCTGCTTCTGTTCCCATCTCCACTGTACTGTTGTCGTGGAGCAGATGTGACAGGGCACCTATAGACAAGCAGGTCTTTGCAAACACCTGGAGTGTTGCGTTTGGTCGGTATACAAGCAGCTTTCTAGGGGCAGGCGTCTTTCTGGTCATTTTTATACACCTAACTTCTCCATGTGTGCATTTACTTATCTACCATCCCTGATGTCTGTTGTGTGCCAGATACTATTAGATGCAAAGGATCCAAAGATATGTAGCAGTTAGAGACTTTATTTTGTTCAGTGTTACTGCCCCAGTTGCCCCAACTGCTTGGCGTGGTGGGTATGTATGTTCAGATTCACCTCATGCAATTGTAGCTGAGTTTGCAAGGCAGATTTTTTTTTAAAAAAAGAAAACACATTTTTGTAGACTGAATCCCATTTATTTCCTTGTAGTTTCAAAATTTAAGTTGAGTCTCTTAAAATGATTTGCTTTCTAAAAAATAAATATTATCAGGAATGCAGTAGATCTTTTAAAAATAAAAATACGAAGTGAAAACATTTTACCAAATTTTAATATGGTACTATGTGTAATTTACTAAGTACTTTTACACATGCTATGTTGTTTGATCCTGCCATCAGCTCTGAGGTAGGCAGGCAGGCACTGCTCCCTGTGATAGCACCCTGATAGTGGGCGCATTGTGCGGAATTCAGAAAAGGTAGCTGATTTTCCTCAGGTGTTCATAGCCAATACATAACAGAGACACAACATTACTGCATCTTCTCCTTCCTGGCTTATTTTAGTCTTTTTTTAAAGGAATACTTTCTTCTGTAGTCAGTTCACAAATGGCTAAAGTAGACCCACTGGGTTTAAAGAATCCTTTAGGGGTATTCAGCAATAAGTGGTAAAATGTATAACTTTTCAAAAACAGCATTATACACTAATCAGATAAACTAAATACAGCGCTATTAAAACATGTTTGTGAGACTTTTTTCACACAGTGAACATTTTGTGATTTGTCCATTGTCCTTACCTTAGGTAAGAGTGGTGGGCTTTATGAAAATCTGTAGTGAGGTGAAGAGCCAGGTAGCTTTCTGAATCCTTTGAATGTATTTTGTAATATACAATGGAGTAATAATACCAACCTTGCAGGAGTGTTCTGAGGATTACGTGGTAATCCATGTAAGCAAGGTGCTACTCATATGAGGTACTCAATATTTGGTAGCAAAAACGAAGTAAAACAAAAACAGGTTCCCCTGAACACCAAAGGGGAGAATAAAACTATTTTTAGGTGCCTTTTTTACTTTATAATTGAAATTCTAATTATAATTTTTATCTATTTATTAATACGGTTTCTCCAAAAGCCTACACTATTAACCTAATTTCAATATTCCATGTATGTGAAGGGAGCAAAATCGTTCTTTTTAAAATAAAAACTTCTCAATTCAGTATGACCTTTTACAGTTAGTCTGAGTTAATGACCTTTATTACATCATTACTAATTGAGGATTTTAAAGACCTATTGCTCTGACCCAGCATCTCGTGGCTTAGGAATCTGAGACACAACTGGAATCTTAGTCTTTAAATAGACTTTTGGGTAATAAAATGAAATGGATTATCAACAGCGAAGCTTGATTAAATATGATTGTAATGTAATGTTATTAATTCAGTCACAAGGTATCCATTAAAATCACACTAATTAGGAAATATTTAATTGGCTTCTGGAAAAAATAGAAAATGTTATAGAGTGAATTGCCACCCAAAATCAGGAACAGAGAATTAGAATTGATTCTGAGACCTTTTCATGGTACTGAAATACATCATTCAAATATTTAAATATTTAGAGAGAAAAGAAATCTGAAACAACTCTAAAATATTTCATCTGTCTTATGGGATAATAATGAATATTGATTTCATTATTTGGATAATATTTCTGGAAAATGCAGAAATTAAAAAACTCAATACTTTTTATAGCTGTAATTAAGGAATTATGATAATATTCACAAATTTACTTTATTACCTTATTTAAAAAACTGAAACTTGTTCCTTAAAATGGTCAGATGGTTCCTTTAGATCATATTTTGATGGAATTCTTTAAAAAATACATTATTATTCCCTTTTCTGTATTTTAAATGCATGTACTTAATGCTGCTTAACTTTTTTCGATGATTCATGTTGACTCTTTCCTAGTATTCAATTACAGTGATATTGTCTTTATGGGGTATAAATCTGTATCTTAAAGGCATTATGGTAAATTATTTTAATGTATGATAACCAGCTTGTAAATAACAGTTTTAAATATTAATGTATGATAACCAGGTTTTAAATAACAGTTTAGTTAAATTATGCTGTTTAACAACTAGATATTCAGCCCCTATTGTAAGTGTACATACAGAATCTTAAGAAAAAATGTTTTAAGTACTTTTCAAGTAGTAGCTCATTTAGCCCTTACAATACCTTAATGAGGTTGTTATCCTCTTTTTTTATTTTTTATTTTATTTTATATTTTTAAAGATCTTATTTATTTATTTGACAGAGAGAGAGAGTACAAGCAGGGGGAGCGGCAGACAGAAGGAGAGGGAGAAGCAGGCTCCCGCTGAGCAGAGAGCCCGACGTGGGGCTTGATCCCAGAACCCTGGGATCATGACCTGAGCTGAAGGCAGTCGCTTAACCGACTGAGCCACCCAGGCGCCCCATATCCTATCTATCTATCTATCTATCTATCTATCTATTTTTGAAGGGAGATCCTTTATTTTATTTTATTTTTTTATTAACATATAATGTGTTATTTGTTTCAGGGGTACAGGTCTGTGATTCATCAGTCTTACACAATTCACAGTGCTCACCATAGCACATACCCTCCCCAGTGTCCATCACCCAGCCACCCCGTCCCTCCCACCCCCCTCCACTCCAGCAACCCTCAGTTTGTTTCCTGAGATTAAGAGGCTCTTATGGTTTGTCTCCCTCTCTGGTTTCATCTTGTTTCATTTTTTCCCCTCCCTTCCCCTATGATCCTCTGCCTTGTTTCTTAAAGTCCTCATATCAGTGAGGTCATATGAAACTTGTCTTTCTCTGATTGACTTATTTCACTTAGCATAATACCCTCTAGTTCTATCCACGTCATTGCAAATGGCAAGATTTCATTTTTTTTGATGGCTGCATAATATTCCATTGTGTGTGTGTATATATATATATATATATATATATACCACATCTTCTTTATCCATTCATCCGTTGATGGACATCTGGGCTCTTTCCATAGTTTGGCTATTGTGGACACTGCTGCTATAAACATTGGGGTGCAGGTGCCCCTTCGGATCACTACATTTGTATCTTTGGGGTAAATACCCAGTAGTGCAGTTGCTGGGTCATAGGGTAGCTCTATTTTCAACTTTTTGAGGAACCTCCACACTGTTTTCCAGAGTGGCTGCACCAGCTTGCATTCCCACCAACAGTGTAGGAGGGTTCCCTTTTCTCTGCATCCTCACCAACATCTGTCGCTTCCTGACTTGTTAATTTTAGCCATTCTGACTGGTGTGCGGTGGTATCTCATTGAAGTTTTGAGATATCCTCTTTTTTTAAAGTCACAGGGAAGTTAAGTACCTTGTCAAACTAGCAAATAGTAGCATTTAGATTTGAATTCTCTCGTCTGGCACCAGAGCCTTACTCTTAATCACCAAGGTAGTCTTTTTGTTGTATAATGAGTGGACTTTGTTTTTCATTTTGGGTAGTCTGTGGCCTGTTTTGTTTACATCCTGATTTTTGTATGTTTTGAAACTTTTTGTTTGTTCATTTGTTCATTGGCACATACTGATTGAGCACTCATTATGTGGTGCTGAGGGTGCAGCAAGTAATCCAGGTAGGCCCTTACCTTTGGAGTTTAGTGTCCAACAGTCCATGACTGTTAGTGCTTGATGTCTAGTAGGAGGGAAAACAGATGTAGCAGAGTGCACTTACTGTGGCGTTAGAAAGAACTCCCTGGGAAGCAAGGGTCTGAGAGAGGCGCAGGGTTAAGCCTGATTGGGAAGGAGGTATGAGGAGAAGAGGGGTGACATTCTAGTTCAGAAGGAGCAGTCAAGCGCAAAGCCTGGGATGAGAGGCTGCGTAAGTTGTTCAGGGAACTGCCAATAAATCCATTGTGGCTGAAACTCAGTGTTTTGAATTGGGAGGGGTGAAAGGTGTAAATAGTGTAAAAGTGTTTTAAGATAAGATAGAAGAGTAAAAGAATTAACTTAATACTTTATTGTAATTTCTGGGATAATAAGAGCATAGAAACAGAGTATATGGCTTCCATACTTACAGGGCCACAGAATAATAAATCAATTCAAAAGGAGCAAGAAAGGAGATTAAAATAAAATAGATGGGATAAATAGCACAAAGTAAGATGGTACATCTTACAAATGTATTTGTAATTACATTAAATATGTATGGACTAAATTAAAAGACAAAGGTTGTCAGACTGATAAAAACCAACCAACCAAAGAAGGCCCTACTTTTACTTTATTGATTCTCACAATATGAGAAATGATAAGAAGTGGCCATGAGATGATATACCCCCAGCTCCTCACCTCTCCTTGTACTCTGGAAGCTGTCACCTTCTTGGGAAGGGCACTGGGCTTCCCGCCGTAAGTGCAGTGGTCATACTGGGAGCTGGCAGGTTAGTGGTATCTGGGTTATGAAGGACTGGCTCCCCACCAGCTTGTGAGACCTTTTATGGCAGAGGTGGAGTTTTATTCACATCCCTAGTGACTTATGTAGTGTTTGACTTGTGGTAGTATTTGGTATACGTAAGTATAAATACCGTACCTAGTATTTATCATGTGTATACATTTGAGTACCATGTGAGATTGTAAACGCTTTGCAGGCAGGGAACTTGTTATAGTTTTCACTTTTCCATAATACCTCCTAAAGTATGTATAAGTATATAATAAATATTTCTTAATTAATTCAGTCAAGGTTAAATCTGACTTCTGCATGAGAACATTCTACCTCTGAATGCTTTGGAGGTTTGTTTGTATATATAGCACAGAAAAACAAAAACCACTTCTTTATACAATAAAGAATCTAATGACCTACTTTTCCATAAATACATTTTACAGATATGAGTATTCTTTTGAGGTGGTGGGGGGGATGGGTGAAATAGGTGAAGGGGATGAAGAGTACACCTATCTTGCTGAGCACTGAGTAATGTATAGAATTGTTGAATCACTTATATTGTACACCTGAAACTAATATAACACAGTATGTTAACACGTTGGAATTAAAGTAAAATTTAAAAAATTAATTAACATCCAAAAGAGGTATTCTTTTGTGTTTTGAAGAGCATGATTTATTTAATATCAAAATAAATACTTTGCTTATATAAAAGCTATAATAAAATATTAGTAATAAAATAATAAAAGTATTTTTCTTGGAAGAAATATTGGGCAGAACATATCAAAACAGCAATTTCTTTTTCTGGAGCGAAAGATACTTTTGATTCTGTTAGTCCAATGCCTAAAGTTCTCTTGTTGACTGAGAATGTACTACTTGGTACAAAGCTCAGTTGAGTTCATGTAAGAGCTACTCCTTATAAGTGGAAAGAATTACAGAGTCCAAAGTAAAAGCAAGACATTCTGTTTTTAATTACAATGTATAAAAATTAAAACATGCAGCCAGGGTCTAGTTGAATATACTTTTTTGTAGTAGGCATTTTTGGAAACGTTTACTGAGAAAAATAAAAATGGGTAAATGCAGCTTCCCCTCAATGTCCTGGTAGTCCTCCTGTTTAGTGTTCTATTTGGCTGTCATGAAATCACAGAGTTTTAAACCATGGAAAGGTTCTCAGAAACCTCTTAGTGGTGAGAGGACTAGACTGAAGTTGTATGGCTAACTGTAGAAGGAACTAGAAAGGGAGAGAGGTTGAGAGGGAGAGTCAGTGTCAGTGAGAGAGATGAGAGATTGGGATTGAGAGGAGGAGAGGCATAGCGGATGATGAAACAGTATTTCCTCTTTGCTTCTTCTTGGAAGTGGGAAGTCAAGCAGTGATCTGAAGCAGTGCGTACATGAGGCGAGTGGAGAATGGCAGTGCTGGGGATCTAAGAACATTCTATACCTTCAGTATAAACCACCTAGAGCGAACTGAGGCTTGCTGGCTGCGCTTCAGTCCAGCCACCATAGAGCTAGCTGACTGTCAGGGTAGATAGAGATGTTAACGAGAGAAGAGGCAAATTGAAATTTATGTGGCTGATAATTTGTCAGATTTCAGATTTTTCAAATCTTAGCAAAAGGGTATAACCTCACACTCCCTTTTCTACTTTCAAATTTGAGCAAAATTGTTTGACCTTCCTTCCTTGGTTAGGGTATGACTTTTAAAGAAGAGTCATAAGGCAAACTATTTCAAAGGTATTTTGAATGTTTTAGTTATCCTTTCCCAGTTCACACAGGTGATTTGCTGCAGTGAAACAAACGTTGAAACTATGTGTGGGGGGGTGCGGTGCTGGTTTTTAATGTTGCGCACAGTGCCCTCTGGACTTCCATCAAGCCTGGGGCGGTCACCTGGCACCAGATTTAGGTTCTTAAATCCCCGGATACCTCCCTGAAGTCAGGTGGGAGCCTGGCCCAATTGAGGCTGAGAGTCTTAGCTACTGATTATCAATTGTTTTCTTTGGTATTACTGTGCTGTCTGACTTAACAGGTTCTCAGGAAAGCATGTGCTCTTCACTTGTTTGTACTCTAAAGTCCATTTCTGGTTACATCATTGGAAGTCTCTCAGTTTGACATCTTACTTTGTAGGTTCTATACATAAATATATTAAGACAGTTTATTTGTTCTCGTTACACAGGTAATGTATGTTCATTTTAGGAAAATCAGAAAATAGGGAAAACAAAAACAGAAAAATATAAGTTAATCTATAATCCCCCTCCTAGAGAAACCCCTGGTAACATTTTAGTGCCTATCTAAATGGTTTTCTCTGTACGTTTATTTACATAATACTAAGTATGCTTTAATACATATACTGTTTTGTACTAGCATTTCTCATTTGACATATTCTATACCTCTCTCATGTCAATAAATACAGTTTTATATTTTCAAAAGACACATCACTTTGTCTCTATCTTTTAAATAGTAAGTACAAGAAAACAAAAAAGTCCTGTAATCTCACAACCCATGTTGACGTATTTGAATGGCTAGTAATAAAACATCTAACACTAAATGGTTGCTTACTGTATGCCAGGGGCTGTTTTATCTGTTAATTCCTCTAATCCTCACAAAAGCTGTAAGAAGTAGATACTATTATTAATCTTGTTTTGCAGATGAGGATACTGAGGCTAAGTGTTTTAAGTACTTTCCCAAAGCCATAGAGCTAGTAAGAAATGAGCCTGGAATAGGACTCAGGCAGTCTGGCCCCAGAGCCCATTTCTTAACCATGTACCACACTTAAAAATAAACAAACAGAAATACTTTTATGTCCATTTTAGCATTCATTCATCCACCATCCATCCATTTCTGTTTATATGAAAGGGATCATACACATTTTTCTAAAAGGTTCATAATAAATTTGGAGATCCTTATCAGCATGAACAGAGCTATTTCATTCCATATAACAGTTACATAGACATCCTTTGTGTAACTTTAATTATCTAGTTCACTACAATAGACAGTTTGGTTGTTTCCAGATTTTGCAATTATAAGCAGTGTGGCAATAATATACTAATCTTTATTAAGTGATAAGATCAGGTACTATATGTAAAGTTCGTAGAACAGTGCCTGTTACATAGTAAGATAATTATTGCTATTACTGTTAATACTCTGTGCCACACCTTGTGCTAAAATTTTATTTGATCTTCAAAATATCCCTAAGAGATAGTGTTGTTATTCCTAGTTAAGGAAACTAAGGCCTACAGAGGTTAAACAGTTTTTATTGTGTCACGTAGTGAAGTAAGTAAAACCTAGGATTTGAACCCAGCCTTGTGATTCTGGAGCACATGGTCTTGACTACTCCCATCTCTATATGCCCAACTTTCAGAGGCCGGGGAATTGTGATCCTCCCAGTACCCAGAAGTGGAGGAGCATGGATATTGGTAAATATTTATTTTGGTGAGAACATTTAAGTTCTAATCTCAGTAAATTCCATTCATGCAACACAGTGTTATCAGCTATAGTCACCATATTTTACATTAGGTCCTCATACCTTACTCATCTTGTAGCTGAAAATTTGTACCCTTTTACCAGCCTTTCGTTATTTCCCCCACCCGTGTAGCTCCTATAAACCACTTTTCTACTCTGCATAAGTGTTTAACTTAAAATTTTTGTTTGTTTGTTTGTTTGTTTGTTTTTAGATTTCACATATAAGTGATACCATGCAGTATTTGTCTTTTTCTTTCTGGCTTATTTCACCTAGCATAATACCCTCAAGATACATCATGTTGTTGGAAATGACAGGATTTCTTTCATTCTCATGGCTGAATAATATTCCATTATATATACATATACCTATGTATATATGTGTTATATATATTATATAAACATGTATGTATATTAAATACATATTTATAAATATGTATATTTATAAATTATATATCATGTACATAATGTGCATAATATATATGTATAAATATACATATACACCGTGTCTTCATTAGCCATTCATCCATTGATGGACATTTACGTTGTTTCCGTATCTTGGCTATTGTGAATAATGCTGCAATGAACATGGGAATGCAGATATCTTTTCCATATACTGTTTACATTTCCTTTGGATATATACCCAGAATTAGGATTGCTGGATCACATGGTAGTTCTTTTTTTAACTTTTTAAGAAGCCTCCATACTGTTTTCCATAGTGACTACAACAATTTACATTCCCACCAACAGTTCACAAGGGTTTCCTTTTCTCCATACCCTTACCAATACTTGTTATCTCATCTTTTTTTAAAAAAAAATTTTATTTGAGAGAGAGAGAAAGACAGAGAGAGAGCACATGTGTGAGCAATGGGAGGGGCAGAGGGAGAGTAAGAGAGAATCCCGAGGCAGACTCCCTGCTGAGCATGGAGCCCAGTCATGGGACTTGATCCCAGGACCCTGAGATCATGACCTGAGCAGAGATCAAGAGTCAGACGCTTTAACTGACTGAGCCACCCAGGCACCCCATCTTTGTCTTTTTGATGATAGCTGTTCATATAGTTGTGAGGTGATATCAGAATGTGGTTTTGATTTGCATTTGTTGATGACCAGTGGTGTTGAGTATCTTTCACGTATTTTTTGGCCATTTGGATGTCTTTTTTGGAAGTATCTTTTCGCTTCCTATGCCCAGTTTTTAATTAGATTGTTCCTTTGCTATTGAGTTGTATTTCTTTATATCTTTTGGATATTAACTCCTAACAGATGCATGATTTGCAAATAGTTTCTGTCATTCCATAGATTGCCTTTTCACTTTGTTGATGGTTTCCTTTTCTTTGCAGAAGCTTTTTAGTTTTTGCCTTTGTTGTCTTAGCTTTTCCTGTCATATCCAAAAAAATCATAGCCGAGGCTAATGTCAAGGCCTGTGTATTCTTGTAGGAGTTTTATGGTTTCAGATCTTATGTTTAAGTCTTTAATCCATTTTGAGGTGATTTTTTGTTTGTGGTGTAAGATAGGGGTCCATTTTCTTTTTTTAAAAAAAAAAAGATTATTTTGAGTTCTTTATAAAATAAATAGCCTTTCAACTTTCATATGCATTGTGAATGTTTTTCCAATGTAAGCATTTTTAATGACTGTATTTTCCATTATATGAAGGATTGTAATTTATTTGAATAGTCAGTCTTTTGATTCTAGTTTTTTATTGCAATGCAATTTTTATTGCAAGAACATCCACTTAATATTTTCTTTTTTTTTTTTTTTTAATTTTTTTATTTTTTTATTTTTTTATTTTTTTTTAATTTTTTTATTGTTATGTTAATCCCCATACATTACATCATTAGTTTTA
>NW_022590226.1:1799-19902 GCF_004348235.1 Phoca vitulina | reverse complement strand
ATAAGAGATGAGGAAGGACACTATATCCTACTTAAAGGGTCTATCCAACAAGAAGATCTAACAATTGTAAATATCTATGCCCCTAACATGGGAGCAGGCAATTATATAAGGCAATTAATAACAAAAGCAAAGAAACACATTGACAACAATACAATAATAGTAGGGGACTTTAATACCCCCCTCACTGAAATGGACAGATCATCTAAGCAAAAGATCAACAAGGAAATAAAGACTTTAAATGACACACTGGAACAAATGGACTTCACAGATATATTCAGAACATTCCATCCCAAAGCAACAGAATACACATTCTTCTCTAGTGCCCATGGAATATTCTCCAGAATAGATCACATCCTAGGTCACAAATCAGGTCTCAACTGATACCAAAAGATTGGGATCATTCTCTGCATATTTTCAGACCACAATGCTTTGAAACTAGAACACAATCACAAGAGGAAAGTCAGAAAGAACTCAAACAGATGGAGGCTAAAGAGCATCCTACTAAAGAATGAATGGGTCAACCAGGAAATTAAAGAAGAATTAAAAAAATTCATGGAAACCAATGAAAATGAAAACACAACTGTTCAAAATCTTTGGGATGCAGCAAAGGCAGTCCTAAGAGGAAAGCATATAGCAATCCAAGCCTTTCTCAAGAAACAAGAAAGGTCTCACATACACAACCTAACCCTAACCTAAAGGACCTGGAGAAAGAACAGCAAATAAAGCCTAAACCCAGCAGGAGAAGAGAAATAATAAAGATCAGAGCAGAAATCAATGAAATGGGAACCAAAAGAACAGTAGAACAGATCAACGAAACTAGGAGCTGGTTCTTTGAAAGAATTAACAAGATTGATAAACCCCTGGCCAGACTTATCAAAAAGAAAAGAGAAATGACCCAAATCAACAAAATCATGAATGAAAGAGGAGAGATCACAACCAACACCAAAGA
Organism: Phoca vitulina; assembly: GCF_004348235.1. NCBI lineage: Eukaryota > Metazoa > Chordata > Mammalia > Carnivora > Phocidae > Phoca > Phoca vitulina. The sequence goes on along the minus strand of NW_022590226.1, from coordinate 18,953 downwards.
AATACAAAGAATTATAAAACATATTATGAGCAACTTTATGCCAGCAAATTAGATAATCTGAAAGAAATGCATGCATTCCTAGAGATGTATCAACTACCAAAACTGAACCAGGAAGAAATAGAAAACCTGAACAGACCTATAACCACTAAGGAAATTGAAGCAATAATCAAAAATCTCCCAACAAACAAAAGCCCAGGGCCAGATGGCTTCCCAGGGGAATTCTACCAAACATTTAAAGAAGAATTAATATCTATTCTTCTGAAACTGTTCCAAAAAACAGAAATGGAAGGAAAACTTCCAAACTCGTTTTATGAGGCCACCATTACCTTGATCCCCAAACCAGACAAAGACTCCATCAAAAAGGAGAATTACAGACCAATATCCTTGATGAACATGGATGCAAAAATTCTCACCAAAATACTAGCCAATAGGATCCAACAGTACATTAAAAGGGTTATTCACCACGACCAAGTGGGATTTATCCCTGGGCTGCAAGGTTGGTTCAACATCCACAAATCAATCAATGTGATACAATACATTAACAAAAGAAAGAACAAGAATCATATGATCCTCTCAATAGATGCAGAAAAAGCATTTGACAAAGTATAGCATCCTTTCTTGATCAAAATTCTTCAGAGTATAGGCATAGAGGGTACATACCTCAATATCCTAAAAGTCATCTATGAAAAACCCGCAATGAATCTCATTCTCAATGGGGAAAAACTGAGAGCTTTCCCCCTAAGGTCAGGAACGCCTCAGGGATGTCCACTATCACCACTGCTATTCAACATAGTAGTAGAAGTCCTAGCCACAGCAATCAGACAACAAAAAGAAATCAAAGGCATCCAAATTGGCAAAGAAGAAGTCAAACTCTCACTCTTTGCAGATGATATGATACTTTATGTGGACAACCCAAAAGACTTCACCCCAAAACTGCTAGAAATCATACATGAAGATAGCAGGGGGGAAGAATGAAGATCGGAGGGGGAGATGAACCATGAGAAATGATGGACTCTGAAAAACAAACTGAGGGTTCTAGAGGGGAAGGGGGTGGGAGGATGGGTTAGCCTGGTGATGGGTTTTAGAGGGCACGTTCTGCATGGAGCACTGGGTGTTATGCACAAACAATGAATCATGGAACACTACATCAAAAACTAATGATATAATGTATGGTGATTAACATAACAATAAAAATTAAAAACAAAATAAAACAAAACCAGATGCCAAGTCATATTAGCATACTATGAGGGCAAGTAACCCTTCAAATAGGAATGGTTCCTGTATGTGTAAAAGGAATCTCCCAAATTCCGTAGGCTTGTTCCAACCAACCCTTATACCCTCCTCAACTCCAACACTTTTTTTTTTTATCACTGTTTGTAGACAATAAAGAAAATGACATGGAAAATGTCAGTCTGAAAAGGAAGGGTAATACTTCGCACTATTCCCAAGCTTACTACCTGAAAATCATTTTTATTTATTTTTATTTTTTTTGAAGATTTATTTATTTATTTGAGAGAGAGAGAGAGAGTGAGAGAATGCGAGTGCGAGCAGGGGGAGGGGCAGAGGGCTAGAGAGAGAGAATCTCCAACACAGGCCCAATCCCACAACCCTGAGATCATGACCTGATCCAAAATCAAGAGTCAGACACTTAACCAACCGAGCCACCCAGGAGGCCCTGAAAATCATTTTTAGAAGCAGTCCTTGTACAGTAGTGCTATAGTAGAAGAGTTAACAAGCTTTCTATAGAGGGTAAGAGAGTGAATATTTTCAGTTTCTCAGGCCATATGGTCCTTGTTGCAACTCTGCCATTATAGCATGAATGCAGCTACAGATAATATACACACAAATAGGAGTGTCATGTTCCAATAAAACCCCATTTACAAAAAGAAGAAGCTGGCCAGATTTGGGCGATGGGCCATAGTTCACCCATCCTTGCTATCATGGAAAGGGATTAAAAATTGAGGCTCACAATTTATGTTCTTAACTCTTCTCATCAACCAAATGTCACCCTAGAAAGGTTATCTTTCCCTTCAGTTTCCCCGTATGTAGTATAGCCCTGTGCTCACAGCCCCTTCCACAATGTTTAATGTACAATAAATAATAGTTGCTTAGTCAACAATCACGTAGACTTTGGCTGGATGGCAGCTACTTTTCTTCCAAATCTAATATCCTCTAAAAATGTCATCCAATCTGGGTAGTTAAATTTATCTCCAGACTCCTACAAATAGTGGATTTTGTATGTCCCCATGCTAATAAGATTAAACAAAAATGCAAAGGGTTCTAGTCATGTAAATCAAGTATGTGTGGGCCCACATTCAAGGGCATTTTTAAAGAGTTTGAGATATCTCTCTAAGCTTGCCAATCATTCTGACTCAAAGGCATCCCAAAGGGAAAAAAAGTCCATTTTGGAAATGAACAAAATTATATTTACTTAGCCCTTGACTTTGCATCCATAATCCTGTGTTTAGTGATATAGATTTTAGTTTGTTTGCCATGAACCACTAAGCAAGTCCATGTCCATTTTTGTTCTTTGTAACAAGATAGGTTTAATATTGATTTTTACCCATGTCACAGGCAAGGCATAATAAGTGAATTTTAGGAATTCTGCTGCAGATTTGGAACAAAATCAAAGAATGTGAAAATGGTAGGGACCTGATACATAATCTAATCCTCATTTTACATCAGAGAAACTAAAATTCAGAGTAACCTTCTAAAAAGACGAACATCAGATCATGCCACTTCTCTAAAATCCTTCAGTGACTTCCTAATTATTCATTCACTCAAGAGATGTTTACTAGCATCTGGGCTATACATTGGCGATTTAGTTCTGCACAAAACATACTTTTCCTTCTCTTGTGGAACTTTCATTCTGTTAGGAAATGAAGGCATTAAACAAAGCATTATAAAATATACCTATAAATCTACAGAGAAGTGCTACAAATGAAGAGGGCTGTATAAACAGGGTGGACCATATTCAGATATTTAAGCTACAAGGATGGCTATCCTGGGCAAAGACTAGGGGTAAGAGTACATGAAGTGGAAGGAATAATAGCGCTTGAGAAGGTCTTGGGAAGAAAAAACAAAGGAATCAGTTGCCTTCTAGTAACCAAGTATAGTATGCCAGGAGGAGAAAGAAAAGTGGCTTTTGGGCCACCTGGGTTGCTCAGTCGTTAATCATCTGCCTTCGGCTCAGGTCATGATCCCAGGGTCCTGGGATGGAGCCCTGCATCGGGTTCCCTGCTGAGCGGGAAGCCTGCTTCTCCCTCTCCCATTCCCCCTGCTTGTGTTCCCTCCCTCGCTGTGTCTCTCTCTGTCAAATAAATAAAATCTTTAAAAAAAAAAGTGGTTTTTGCATGAGAGTACTATGATCACATTTGCATTAAAAATTATCTCCTACTCTGGCTACTTTGTGGATGCCTATTAAGAAGAGGTGAGATTCGCAGCAGAGCAATGAGTTAGGAAGCTATTTCAGTAACTCAAGGGAAGACACTGGTAGCTTGAATGGGGTCATGGCAGAGGAGATGGGGAGTTACTGGGAAATCTGAGATAGATTTTGAATCAACAGGGCTTAATGGATCATTGGAAAAGATGACTTATGCCATATATTACCAAATCTGTGTAATACAACACAAGCAAGGCACTTAGTAAAAATTTCTTGACTCAATGAATAAGATCCAGAAAATTGCTGTGGTATTGGGCAGGGGAACAATTTTAAATTGCTTAAATTGGGCTTAATTGAGAAAGTGACATTTAGGCCAAGACTGAAAAGGATGTTGGAATAAGCCATGTGGATATCTGGGTGAAGAGTACTTCAAACACAAAGAATGGTAAGTACACGGGATTTAAGCCAAGTGTCTGCCTGAAGCATTATAAGAACAGCAAGAATGCCTGTATGTGTGTCTGGATGGAACCCAATGAGGCAAGAGGGTGTATGGAAGGGCCCAAGAACAGAAATTCTCTTGGGAATGGGGAGGAGAGAATGAGATTACATCAGGCTTTATCAGCCATTGTAAAGATTTCTTCTCTCACTCTGAGTTCAAATGGGATCCATACATAGACTTTGAGCAGAAGAGTGATGCTATCTGAATACTGGGATAGTAATATCTATTTCATAGGACTTCTATAAGGATTAAGTTAATTAAAGAAGTGCAGTGCCGAAACCAGCATAGGGACCATACTATACAAGTCATTGCTAATTCACTCCTCATAGTCAATACTAGAAATTGTAAATAAATCTTTTGATGGAATTTGTGTTGGTTTGATCCTTTGAATAACTCTTAAGTGTGCAAATATCTCCTTCTTACTCAATTTAAGGTTTAGTCTTGTGACAGTTAATTTTCTGTGTCAGTTTGACTGGGTTAAGGGATACCCAGGTAAGGCATTTCTGGGTATGTCTGTGAGGACGTTTTCAGAAGGTTAACATGTGAATCGGTAGATGGAGAGAGATCTCCCTCACTAATGCCCATGGGCATCACCCAATCCATTGGGGGCCTGAATAAAACAAAAAAGAGGAAGGGGGATTTTTCTCCCTTTGCTTGAACCAGGATACTCATTTTCTCCTGCCCTCAGACATTAGGGCTCCTGATACTTGGGCCTTCAGGCTTAGACTGGGATTTACACAGTGAGAAGGCAACTGTCTATAAGCCAGGAAGAGAACTCTTATTAGAACCCAACCATCATGGCACCCTGATCTCAGACTTTCAGCCTCTAGAACTATAAGAAAATGAATTTCTGTTGTTTAAACCACTCAGTCTGTGGCATGTTGTTATGGCAGCCCTAGCAGACTAAGACAGCATCTTAACTTAAATACTGAGTATGGAGTAACAGTATTATATTAACACAATCTATTATAATGTGAAATTTCTTTGAAGAGCTTCTTTAGATCTTATCCAGAAAGATTTATTATTGGGATAACTTGTAGTACTTCTGTAATATTTCTTTGTTGCCTTTATCATGTTCTGTAATCAGCTTCTTCAAACAAACTGATCAACTTCTCCTTCAAGCAAACTTTTGGGAAGCATCTACTGTGATTATAGAAGACTCATCTAATGGCAGTGGAAGGATGGACATGGGTACCGTTTAAGATAGAGATTATTGTGAGGTCAAGGGGAAAGATGATAAAGGCCTAGGTAGTGGAAGATGTTGCATATGTGGGAAAAAGGAACTGATTATAGATGGTATTGTGCAGTGAGGATTCACAGACTTGGTTACCGAAAGGAGGTGGGATAGTGAATGATATGTAGAGATGACTGAATTGAATCTGAATTAGACTTAAAATTGTCTTCTTGGCTTGAGCTTTACTTCTTGCCAGAGGACTGAGGGGTTTTTCCTACATTTGCCATTTCCAGCGACTCTGCTTATTTCTGTCTTATTTCTCACTCAGGCAGCTTTGTGTGTTTCTCCTGTCCTCCAGTGCTGGGAAGAATAGTTAAAGCTTATACTCTAAGCATGTAACGTTCCCTGGAGGATAGAAACACAGTCTGCAGCACAGTGTCAAACAGCTTTGGTCTTGTATCAGAAAATTCGGCTTTCTGTCTTGATGTCACTGTTTACCAAATGTCAACTCAACCAAAGTTCACAAGCTGAGGGTGAGTGTGAAATAAGACAGTGAAGAATAAAACTATTTGCAAGATACTGTGCATTGTACAAATATTACTCATCTTTAGAACTCTTATGGTTTATTTACTTACTTATTTTTATTTAGAAGGCAATAGACTTCGATAGAACAGAGCAACAAAACCCTAGGTTTTGGATTCAATAGGAATGATTGAAATGAAAGTGGGTTTTATTTTTGAATGAGTCTTGACAGGTCACCCTGTCAGCTCAATAGAACCTTTAGGGCCAACAACAGTAAACTACAAGTTTTCTGAGTTTGGTTCCTTCAAGGGGGGTTTACTAAGAATTATAACATGACAAAATAGCACCACTGCTTTGAAGGAAGCCCACGGCGTCGCTGCTGGCTCCAAATGAAAGGCTGCCATGGCCAAGCACTCCTTGTCATTTCTTTTTCTCAGTGTGCTTTTCTTTGCTTCCCAAGAGTCAAAACAATGGTAACTAAGAAGCTGGCATCAGCATGAATGACAGTAAGTATTCTAAGACAGTTGATTGATTGATGGACGATGATGAATGTTGTCTACAAAAACAGAAAGCTGTGTTTCCTTTTTGAAACCATTCAAATTTGGACAACGTAGGCCAACAAGCAGACATTTCTAAATTTAATGTGCATACCGTTTCCAAATATGCAAACAACGATCAAAACCACCGCCTACCAAGAATCACATACATTAATAAGTGTCAAAGTATTTCAAATATCAGAAAGCTCCTTTTCCACCTGCAGAGATGCCACAAGTCCCAGTTGACAAAATGACACTAAAGAGAACACAGGTATGCAAATTCCAGTTAATGATAATCATAGCAAAATTTCCCACCTCTTACTTTATCCTGTCATAAACTCTATGGTCAGTGCCTAGGAAAGGTATCTTCCAAGATCACACAGCCCCAGATTTTCATTTTATTATATGTGGAGAAGACCAAAGCCTTAATAGGGAAAGTTCCTTGATAAATTATTGGCAGAGATATGGCTAATTTTGGTCTTGATCCTCAAAGTCCAGTGCCCTTTTTGTTGAGCATCTATATCAGTAAAGGTCCAAAGAGAATGCAGATGTCCAACTCAAAATAGGATAATTCAAAGTGGGCTTACCCTCAGCAGGAATAAATAGAAAGGGGCAGGTTGAGTTTTGGGGAGACACAGGGATAGCACCCAAACTGAGAGTTGTAGCAGGGTGGTGTCCCAACCCAAGACCCAATGGGTGGGAGAAATTCACCTAGAAAACAAGAGGCCTGTAAAGCAGCTGCCTTAAAAAAAGGGGGTGACCTTCTATGAAGGGGCACATCCAGCCTGAGTAGATTTTACAAGTGGTGGGAACTGGAGAAATAAAGGGCCTCACTTCATTCCCCTCCCAACTCTGCTCCGGGAGCTATTTACTTGCTGAACCCAATGGAAAGGTAGAAGCTTGTTGATGTAGTTCATGGAGTCAGGCTGCTGGAGCAAAATGTAGGTGGAGAGCAGATATGGGAAGGGAAATGAAGGATATCTGGCCCAAAGGCACATGTTAACATTTTGCAATATATATAAGAGCAAGAAAAAGACGCACAGGAAGAGAAAAAAGAAATTGGTAGAGCAAAACATAACTATTGAAGGCAAGCTAAAAAAAAAAAAGCTGTGGAGGGGACTCATGGGAATTTCCCATTGACCACCTGCTCTTGAATGTGTATGGGGGAAATTCTAAGAGTCTTTAGGATGCAGGAGCTAGGGTCAAAAACAACTTTAAAATTGCAGCTGCAGTTTATTTTTATTTGAGCAACTTGATATACATATTTCAACCCATGGGAGGGCTTGCTGGCTGGCACAGACAGGGCTGCAAAAGAACTTCTAAAACACAAAATATTGTGGTGCTGTCAGCGTACAGTTTGACACCCACCTTAGAGACTGCCCATATCATTGAGAAAATAGTAATTATTTAGAGTCATACTAAGTTTCATTTAAATAAAATTTTATGATCTCTAAAGGGTCTCTGTGTTCATCATCTCTTAACGGCCCTGTGAGACTACTGATCCAAGTATTTTTATTCCTATTTTATAGATTGGAAACTCCCAGGCAGAAGAAGTGGTAACATGATGGTACCTAGGTATAGGGTGGCCTCAAACCTCAGCTTCTGATTACAGGGTCGGTGTTCTTTGCACTCTACTCCACACTTCCTCCCTTGCACGTATTCACAGCTTCAAGAGGTGTGATTTGATGGGTGCAAACTCAGTCTGACATAGTCAAGTGTTAAACACAGACAATGCTCTGTACATTTTATCAATCTCTCACATGATCCTGGCAGGGAACTTGGGAGTTTGAGCTGGTAATTTGCAGGTTGGAGGAACCATTTGGAAATGTGAGAGAAGGTATTTAGTTGTCACAATGACTAGGGCATATTACCAGCACTTAGTGTTCAGAGCCGGGGATTATCAACGTTTGCCAATGAGTGGGTCAGTATTGCACAATAAAGATTGCCCTGTCTAAATAAATATCAGTGAGAAATACTTCAATTTAGATTGCTTCTCTTCAGTTAGCCAAGACTCTATCTAGACAAGCACTTCTTAAACTTTAGAAGATATAGGGTCCTCCTGAAGTAGGTATTGTACATTTTTATCTCACAGTCCTCTAACTTCTTCTTATCCATCATCTGTCCATCCATCCATCCATCCATCCATCCATCCAATCCACATTTCCGTTTGGTTTTGACCCTGAGAACCTGTTTCTTGATAACAATTTTTCCTGATTACCTCTCCTATTTTCTGTCTTTTTATGTGCTGACCCTGTCAATTAAATCAGAATATCTGTAGGTATGTCCCAGAGATCAGACATCAATATTTCTTAAGACTCATCAGTTAACTTCAATGTGCATCCAAGTTAGAGAACCAGCAGTTCAGACCCTGGCTACTCAAAATGTAGTCTTCAGACCAGTAGTGACCAGTAGTATATACATCATCTGAGCATCTTGTTAAAATGCAGCTTGGATTCATTAAGCCTGGGGCAGGGCAGAGAGTCTGCATTTCTTACAGGCTTCCACAAAGCAACAGGTGAGTGTCTGAGAATCCTCATTAAGTTTCTATCCCAAAACCTTGTACTTGGGCTTTGATCCTATTCACCCTCAATCGTTCACATGGACTTGGACTAGACCAAGTTTCCAGGTCTGATCAAGAATATTGGCTATGAAATTTCTCCCATCTGACCCCAGCCCCACAGAAGACTATTCCAGGCACTGTGTGAGACTCCACAGGCGGAGAGGTTTATGATTAATTTGGTAGCACTGGAAGCCACTACAGATTTTCAAACAGGAACATCTCTGATTTACACTTAATGCTTCCTAAATATAAGCTGCCACCCCTGTTAACTGCCCTGCCCACTCCCTAAACATTTGTTGGTTATGTTTCCTACCAGTTTCAATCTGATGATTGTCAAACCTCTGGCTGTCAGCTGAAGGGTCAAGAATGGAAGGAAACTGGCCCCATAATCCCTCCAGTTAGTTGCCAATACCCCAGCCTCCCAATCAAATAAACAATACTCTGCACCTCCACTTCTTGAAAAGTTTTTGTGAGCTCTATCGTCAAACAGGACCATGGTCCGTCCAACTTTCAGTGCTGTTTCCTCTACATGGAATACTGTTCCTCAACTCCTTCACCTTATGAATATCCACTCATCCTCCAAACTTTTTATCCCTTTCTCTGACTTATTTCCACCAGACGAAATTGTTTATTCACTGGCATCTAGGGTCTAACTATACTGTCACCCCAGTGCTTATCATACTATATTCAACAAGGTATCTATTAAGTCTAAAGACCTAGATGCTATTACATTACTGGTTTTATATATCGGAGAAGTCCTTGGTGTTATGCACCGAGTATTATCCATATGTACCTATGTTTTCAGACTTTTTGGACATCCCATATTCATTCACACAAAGCCGCTTGTGGATTCTATGTTACCAGACTTGGCCTCTAAACTTTGTTTAATTTTTCTATTTTAGTATCTAGCACAGCTCCTGGTCTGTTTTTGAAATTCAGTGTAGGTTATCAAGTTGAATTATAAATTGATTGCTCTTAATGATGGCTTTTTCAATAGACTGAACAGAAGAAATGATGGGGAGACTGTTCCTAATATAGAACACAGATCCTATCAAATTTCACTTCCCTTGTAAGTGCAGATGAAGGTTTCTCAATTTCTTAGGCAGCAAATGCCACAGTCCCTTATTTCCAAAAGTATCCTTTCTGCTGAGCCTTCCATGGTAGACGTATAGAGAACTCTCTAGGATAATTTTAAAGGGTAAAAGTATAGAAATGGTTCAAATATGAGACACTGTCCTGTAGCCAAAATTCCAACCCTGAAGTCAGAAGCCTGAGGCTTTTTGCCCAGAGATGTCGAAGAAGGGTACAAACCAGGAGGTCAGGCTGCCCCAATCCTTGTAAATGGAGATAATTGAGAGGGTGTTTTCCCTCCCTGTCATTCACAACCTTTCACTTGGGCTGGAAAAGCCTCTGCTAACATGTTAAAATAAAACCTCCTCCAGGGGACCCAGTCAGAGCAGAAATGCCTGTGGGTAACCAAACCCAGAGTCACATCACCAGTAAAATGAGTCACTCTCTCCAAATTTCCACACTGAGGCACAAAGAGAGCAGCCACCTGTGGGCTGTTCCATTCAGCACAGCATTTGCATAGCCAGGAAAAATGCAAACACAAGGAATTCTCCTCCTTCCAGGAGTGCCCTCTTAGGTCATACTCACCCTACTAAGCTGCTTCCAAATGCATCCCTAAGCAAAACAGCTGTAATCCCAAAGAATCTGAGCACCAACAAGTCCTTGAATCACCTGATTATGAAATTTATAAAGTGCTGAAATAGTGTGGAGATGTAATTCTATTATACAAGAAATGTGCTCTCAATGCAGAACAATTACATACAAATAAGCAAAAAAAAAAAAAAAAAAAAAAGAAAGAAAGAAAGTAACACCTGAAATAAAATCATTTAACATTTTTGAGTATATCCTTCAATCTTATTGATCGTGTGTATGTGTATGTATACACATACATATTTCCACCAAAAGAGAGAAAATACTGCATATAGTTTTAAGATGCTATTTTTCACACCAAAATTATACATCATTAGAGTCATTCCATGATAATTATCAATATTTCATTATATATTTTTATGGTTGTTTAATATTCTGTATGTGTATATATATATATGAAGAGTTTAACAAATTCATTCTTGTTAGACATGTAATACATCATTATAAACAAAGTTCGTATATAATTATTAAATATTATATATATACATATATCATTATTATAAACAAAGTCATGACAAACTCTCTTAGCTACATCTTTGCACAAAGTGCAACCATGAAGTCAAGAGACATGGAGAACACGGCCAAGGAGCCCTTCAGAAAGTCTGTGCCAATTTACTCCCATCAAGAGTACTTGAGGGCGCCTGAGAGTCTCAGTCGGTTTAGTGTCTGCCTTCCGCTCAGGTCATGATCCCTGAGTCCAGGGATCGAGTCCCGCATGGGGTTCTCTGATAAGCGGGAAGCCTGCTTCTCCCTCTCCCTCTACCCCTGCTTGTGTTCCCTCTCTCACTGTGTCTCTCTCTCTCTGTCAAATAAATAAATAAAAAATCTTTAAAAAAATAAAAAAAAGTGAATATGATACCTTATTTTAAATTTAATTTTTATTATTATTGGTGAGATTATTGTATTTTATCGGCCACTTGGATTACTTTGTGAAGTTTCTATTCATGACTTTTACCAGTTTTTGTTTTCCCATTGAAATACCACCTTTTCTTATAGATGTATAAAAATTATGTATAGATTAAAGCTAATAACTCTTTGAAGTATTCATTGCATTTCTTTTCTTTTTTTTTTTAAAGACTATTTATTTATTTGTCAGAGAGAGAGAGAGCATAAGCAGGGGGAGTGGCAGGCAGAGGGAGAAGGATGCTCCCCACTGAGCAAGGAGCCCTATGTGGGACTTGATCCCACGACCCTGAGATCATGACCTGAGCCAAAGGCAGACGCTTAACTGACTGAGCCACCCAGGTGTCCCCTGCATTTATTTTCCTAAGTTATCTTTAGCTTTTTATTTTTGTGAATGATATTTCTGATACTACAAAAGCATTTGTAGTTAATGTAGCAAATCTATCCATCTTACTCATGTAGTTTCTGCTTTTGGTGTTTAACTTACCTAACAGGATACCTCTTGAAGCTGAAAAATTAATGTGGAAAAATTACTGCCATTGTAAGAGTTAAGTATTGCCTTGTTTTGAGAAGATTACTCCAGGGGACTTATTAGTTATGGAAATGTGATTAAAATACCCTTGTCCATGGTCCACATTTCATGAATAGACAACTCCCATGGGAGAGAAGTGAACCGGCATCTCCAAGCAAATGAATGGAAGGGGCCAATGCCAAGATAACCATGAGGGAAAACCTCTGAATCAGGTCTGGGTTTATGAACTGTGAAAGTAGCCCAGTAATACACTGCTAAACATTTGGCATTTGGCTCTCTAGGGGAAAAAATGAATGCAAATCTATATACTTAAGTTTTTATACATTTTAGTGATCTAATGTTTACATAGCACAAACTTTACAAATAATAATAGAACATACAACAGAATATTTTCTTTGGTTTTTGCTGAATCTTGTAAAGCCAACTCATGTTCGCAACTGATGAATGAATATAGTTTCAGTATAAATATCGGTTGATATTTTTATTTATGTTAATGTGTAAGACAAAAGTGAAACAACAAAAACATCTCACAACTTTGGTATGTCAGTGAACCAAAGCAATTTATTTGCTGAATCAGATAATAGTTTCAAATAATGGAATAATATTTCCTTGAGCTTTTGTACTATTCACAATGTAACAACTACAAACATGCTACAATTTTACTTTAATCTGCATTAACATTTTCTTTGTCATCTTCTCAACAATCAACTAAACAATAAATCAAGCCCTGATTTGTAATAGTTGCAAATACTCCCACCATAGCCAATTTCAAGGGATAGGCATGATGTCATTGAATATGGACGTGGGTAGATGTGTAAACCTCAAGAGCCCAGGTAAGAGTGAATGTAGTAAAGTAGGAAGTGATGAGTTTTGAGTATTTTTTATCTTTGTTTTTACTATAATTTCATCATAAAAGTATAAAATTTAATCTTCATAATAGCTGTGTTTACCCACTAGCTTGTAAAATCGCTGAGCATTTCACAATTGTTTTTCATGGCCCAGTGGAAGCCATCTCTGGCACTCCACTGATAGTAATCATGTATTTGATTTTGAGATTTTTGTTTCACAGTTTATGTCAATTTTCCCGCAAGTCTTCAGAAAAGTCTTGTTGTTACTGAAGGAAACTGAGGACAGTTTCTATGACCAAGTTGGGAGTTAAGTGGTACAGTGTGAACAGTAATTGCCTAATGTTGCTGCTTTTGAGACACGGAGAGGTGATCTGAAGAAGACAGTAATACCCTAGAGCAAGACCTTGGGAAGGGGTAAAGACCAGATTTATCATTCAAGTCATCATTCCCAGGGAATTCCCTGAATAACCTGTCATTAGCTTTATTTCTCTGCCATCCAACAGCATGTGAAGCTTAGGACTCATCTCCATAATTATCTGCAAGAAAGAAGGATGTATTTTCATGGCCAGAAATTAATCATTTTTAAACAGCTTTATTGTGGTATAGTTGACACACAATAAACTATACATGTTTAAAATGTACGGTGTGTTAAGTTTTGACATATATATGCATCTGTTAAACTATCACCACAATCAATATAATAAACATCTCTATCAGACCCAAAAGTTTCTCTTGCTCCCTTGAAATCCCTCCCTCATGCCCCACCTTCCATATCCCTCAACCCTCATCTCTGAGCAACCACTGATCTGTTTTCTGATAGTAGAGTTTGCACTTTCTAGACTCTTTTCAGGTGCGATCATACAGTATGTACTCTTTTTCATCTGGCTTCCTTCACTCAGCATAATTCTTTTGAGATTCATCCATGTTGTTATACACATATATCAATATTTCTTTTTTCAGAACAGTATTTCATTGTATGGATATACTACAAACCTTTTCTTCATTCACATATTGAAGAACATTTGCACTGTTTCCAATTTTGAATATTAGAAATAAAGCTGACTTGAAGTTTTGTGACAAGTGTTTTTATGAACATATGCTTACATGTCTCATAGGTGATTGTATATAGATACATTCTGATTTGTAGACATTGTTTAAATTTTACATTTAGGTCTATGATCCACTTAATTTTTGTATTTTGTGTGAGGTGTGGCTCCAAGTTTCTTTTATGCATATGGATATCTAGTTTTTCCAACACTGTCTCTTGAAAGATGATAATTTTGCCACTAAATTGCCTTTTATATTTTTGTCAAAAATCAGTTGCCTATATGCGTGTGGGTCTGTTTCTGGAATCTCTCTTTTATTCCACTGATGTATGAGGAGTTCAGCTCCTGGCCAAAATTCTATGCGTGATCCTTCAGGCCCAACCATAGGCAACTACAAGGCTTTGTGCAGTAGGCCTTATGGGGGAGACTGTCCTCCCCACGTCAGGCTTGGTGTACAGCCACTTTGCTGTAGTCTCTGGAAGGAACTGCGGTTAAGGACACAACCCTCCCACCTTCCCCTGGCCAGTCATACTTATATGCATATCTGCGTTATAGCCCTGGCACTTCCATTCCAAGGCCTCCTTATCAGAGCTGGGACTGAGGCACTTTCTCCACCCCACTCCAAGCCCACTGAGACCTATTTATGGAAGAGTGTGTGGAGGTGTAGGGAGTTTTGTCTGAGGGACTTTTCCTCACTCTGACTCAATATGTTTCCATTTCCAGCCCTTCCCATCTTCCAACCCTGGTTACTCCAGGTGGGTACAAAAGGCAGGAGCCTTTCGTTTAGAACTCCTTAGCAGTGATATGATTTCTCTCATTTGTGTTGCATATCATCTGACCCATGCTCAGGGCCATCTGTGGGGAAAAGCAGACACTGGGGAGCCAGGTCTTTTCTCTTTTGCTGCTTAACGCACTGTCACACAGAGTGGATACAAACTTGATGGTTACTTCAAGTTTGGCTCATTGTCCTAATTGACCACCTGGATATCTGGCAGCTTGACAATCTATTTATCTATGTTTATGCCAATGCCATACTTTTTCATTGCTAAAGCATTATAATAACCCTTGAGATCAGGTAGTGTTAGTCCTCCAACTGATGTCCTTCTTTTTCATAGTCACTTTGGATATTATATGTCCTATGCATTTCCATATGAATTTTAGTTTCCATTTTCCAATTTCTAAAAAAAAACACACACACACACAACTCTCCTAGGATTTTGATTGAAATCTATAATCAGGCAAGGATTGAGATCTTAACAATATAGAGGCTTATCACCTATGAACATAGTATACCTTTCCACGTATTTAGATCTTTTTAAATTTCTCTCAGCAACGTTTTGTAGTTTTCAGTGTATAGGTCTCATACATCTTTTGTCAGACTTATCTTTAAGTTTTAATATTTTTGAAGCTATTATAATTTTCTTATTTTCAATCTGTTTGTCTATTATTTGTGAATATATATATTCACTAAATTATTTATTTTTATATATTATCATGTATCCTGCAACATTGCTAAACTCATGTAGCAGGTTTTCATATATTCCATAAGATATTCTAAATAAATTATAACTTTTTTGTGATTAAAGACAGTTTTACTTCTTCTCTTCTAATCTGGATGACTTACTGTTTTGTCTTGCTCGAAAGCACTGACCAGAACTTCTAGAACAATGTTGAATAGAAATGGTGAGAACAGAGATCCTTGTTTTTATTCCTACTCTTAGAGGGAAACCATTCAATTGTTCACCATTAAGTATTTTTCCAGTATGTTTTCCCTAGATGCCCCTTTGCAAGTTCTCTTCTATTCTTTCAATGCTGAAAGTTTTTAATCAGAAGTTGATGCTGAATTTTGACATTGCTTTCTCTGCATGTGTTAAGATGATTGCTTGGTTTTTCTCTTTTTAGTTAGTTAATATGATGAATTATGTTGATTGATATGTGACTGATAAACCAGCCTTGCGTATCTGGAATATAAATCCCTCTTTGTCACCATGCGTCTTCCTTTTTATGTTGCATTGGATTTGATTTGCTAAATAATATTGCTTAGGGGGGAGGAGCAAGATGGCAGAGGAGTAGGAGACCTAAATTTCGTCTGGTCCCAGGAATTCAACTAGATAGGGATCAAACCATTCTGAACACCTACGAACTCAACAGGAGATGGAAGGAAAGAAGAGCAGCAACTCTCTGAATGGAAAAGCGACCACTTTCTGGAAGGTAGGACGTGCAGAGAAGTGAATCCAAGGCGATATTCGGGAGGATAGATGGTGGGGGAGGGGGCCTCTGTCGGCTGCTTCTGGCAAGTGATAGAGCATAGGGGCACAAAATCAGAACTTTTAGAAGTCGGCTCCGCTGAGGAATGTCACTCCAGTGGCTAAGCGGGGGGTGGAACCCTCGCTGGGACAATGTGGTCTCAGGACCCTTGGGGCCACAGAAAGACCAGGGGTGCCTGAGTGTAGCAGAGCTCCCAGGTTTCGGAGCGGGGAAGCCAGCTGCAGAGACGGAGCCGAGGAGTGGGCTCTCAGCTTGGAGTTGCCATAAACCATGATCCGCGGCACAGTCGGGCCACTGCTCCTCCAGCAGGGACCCAACAAGTGGCAGATCCGGGGAGACTCCCCTTCCTTCCCTGGGAGGAGCAGTGCAGGAGCACACCGCAGGGATCTGTTGGGTTTGGAGACTCCACACGGGGTCGTGTGCCAGAGATAGAAATGCTCGGTCACAGGCCAAGTGAGCACGGAGTGCGGCCAGAGACCGGGGAGATAGGAGTGATTGAATGCTTTACTCTGGGGGTACACTGAGGAGTGGGACCCCGAGTTCTCGGCTCCTCTGGGGCAGAGATTGAGAGGCCGCCATTTTCACACTCGTCCTCCAAAGCTGTAGGGAAAGCTTGCAGGGAACAAAAGCTCCTGAGAGCAAACCCGAGCAGATTACTTAGCCCCGACCGGCAAGGGCGGGGCAATTCTGCCTCCGGCAAAGACATTTGGGAACCACGGCAACAGGCCCCTCCCCCAGAAGATCAGCAAGAACAACCCACCAAGACCAAATTTACCCACCAATGAGAACGTCAGAACTCCAGCGCTAGGGGAATACAGCACATAGAATTCATGGCTTTTTTCCCCTGATTCTTTAGTCTTTCAAAGTTAATTTTTTTAATTTTCTTTTTTTTCCTTTTTTATTTTTTTAAAATTTTCTTTTTCCCTTTTTCAGCCAACATCTTATCAATCCCTTTTTAAAAATCTTTTTTATTTTTCATTTTTAGAGTCATGGTCTATTCCTTCATAGTAGTTAACCTTATTTTTGGTGTATATATATAAGTTGTTCTCTCTTTAAAATTTTGGAATACACTTGCTTCTAACAGACCAAAATATACCCTAAATCTCTAGTATATGGCTTTGTTCTGGTCTCCTGCCTGATCACATTATCTCCTTTTTTTTTTTTT
>NW_022590226.1:0-1699 GCF_004348235.1 Phoca vitulina | reverse complement strand
TTTTTTTTTTTTTAATTTCTCTTCTTTCTTTTTTCAACCAACTTCTTATCAATTCCTTTTATAAAATCTTTTATAATTTTTATCTTTACAGTCATATTCCATCCCTTCATTTTATTTACCCTTATTTTTGAACATATATAAGCTTTTCTTTCTTTAAAAATTTGGGAGGCACTTTCTTCTAACAGACCAAAATACAACCAAAATCTGTGTGTGGCACTGATCTATGCACCAGCCTGATCATATTTGATCATATTCTTTTTTTTTTTTTTACCTTTTTCTTTTTCTTTTTTTTTTCTTTTTTCTTTCCCTTTCTTTTTCCCCAGTTTCAGGTCTCTTCAGATTTGTTTGGTGTATATTTTTCTGGGGTCATTGTTACCCTGTTAGCATTTTGTTCTCTCATTCATCTATTCTCCTCTGGACAAAATGCAAGATGGAAAAAAATCACCTCAAAAAAAAAGAACAAGAGGCAGTACCACCTGCCAGGGACCTAATCAATACCGACAGTAGTAAGATGTCAGAACTAGAGTTCAGAATGACGATTATAAAGATACTAGCTGGGCTAGAAAAAGGCATGGAAGATATTAGAGAAACCCTTTCTGGAGAAATAAAAGAACTAAAATCTAACCAAGTCAAAATCAAAAAGGCTATTAATGAGGTGCAATCATAAATGGAGGCTCTAACTGCTAGGATAAATGAAGCAGAAGAGAGAATTAGTGAGATAGAAGACCAAATTATGGAAAATAAAGAAGCTGAGAAAAAGAGAGATAAACAACTACTGGATCATGGGGGAAGAATTCGAGACATAAGTGATACCATAAGATGAAACAATATTAGAATAACTGGGATCCCAGAAGAAGAAGAAACAGAGAGAAGGGCAGAAGGTATACTGGAGCAAATTATAGCAGAGAACTTCCCTAATTTGGGGAAGGAAACAGGCATCAAAATCCAGTAGGCACAGAGAACCCACCTCAAAATCAATAAAAATAGGTCAACACCCCGACATCTAATAGTAAAACTTACGAGTCTGAGACAAAGAGAAAATCCTGAAAGTAGCTCGGGAGAAGAGATATGTCACCTACAATGGTAGAAACATTAGATTGGTAACAGACCTATCCACAGAGACCTGGCAGGCCAGAAAGGACTGGCATGATACATTCAGAGCACTAAATGAGAAAAATATGCAGCCAAGAAGACTATATCCAGCTAGGCTGTCACAAGGAGAGATAAAAAGCTTCCAGGACAAACAAAAACTAAGAGAATTTGCAAACACAAAACCAGCCCTCCAAGAAATATTGAAAGGGGTCCTCTAAGCAAAGAGAGAGCCTAAAAGTAACATAGACCAGAAAGGAACAGAGACAATATACAGTAACAGTCACCTTACAGGCAATACAATGGCACTAAATTCATATCTTTCAATAGTAACCTTGAAGGTAATTAGGCTAAATGTCCCAATCAAAAGACACAGGGTATCAGATTGGATAAAAAAACAAGGCCCTTCGATATGCTGTCTGCAAAAGACTCATTTTAGACCCAAAGACACCTCCAGATTTAAAGTGAGGGCGTAGAAAATCATTTACCATGCTAATGGACACCAAAAGAAAGCTGGGGTGGCAATCCTTATATCATAAAAAATAGATATTAAACCAAAGACTATAAGAGATGAGGAAGGACACTATATCCTACTTAAAGGGTCTATCCA
>NW_022590225.1:0-19904 GCF_004348235.1 Phoca vitulina | reverse complement strand
TCTTCTTCTTTTTTTCTTTCTTAACATATATTGCATTATTTGTTTCAGAGGTACAGATCTGAGATTCAACAGTCCTGCACAATTCACAGCGCTTACCAGAACACATACCCTCCCCAGTGTCCATCACCCAGTCACCCCATCCCTCCCACCCCACCCCCCACTCCAGCAACCCTCAGTTTGTTTCCTGAGATTAAGAATTCCTCATATCAGTGAGGTCATATGATACATGTCTTTCTCTGTTTGACTTATTTCGCTCAGCATAATACCCTCCAGTTCCATCCACGTCGTTGCAAATGGCAAGATCTTATTCCTTTTGATGGCTGCATAATATTCCATTGTATATATATACCACATCTTCTTTATCCATTCATCTGTTGATGGACATCTTGGCTCTTTCCACAGTTTGGCTATTGTGGACATTGCTGCTATAAACATCGGGGTGCACGTAGCCTTTCGGGTCCCTACTTTTGTATCTTTGGGGTAAATACCCAGTAGTGCAATTGCTGGATCATATGGTAGCTCTATTTTCAACTTTTTGAGGAACCTCCATACTGTTTTCCAGAGTGGCTGCACCAGCTTGCATTCCCACCAACAGTGGAGGAGGGTTCCCCTTTCTCCGCATCCCCGCCAACATCTGTCATTTCCTGACTTGTTAATTTTAGCCATTCTGACTGGTGTGAGGTGGTATCTCATTGAGGTTTTGATTTGGATTTCCCTGATGCCGAGCGATATTGAACACTTTTTCATGTGTCTGTTGGCCATTTGGATGTCTTCTTTGGAGAAATGTCTGTTCATGTCTTCTGCCCATTTCTTGATTGGATTCTTTGTTCTTTTGGTGTTGAGTTTGATGAGTTCTTTATAGATTTTGGATACTAGCCCTTTATCTGATATGTCATTTGCAAATATCTTCTCCCATTCTGTCAGTTGTCTTTTGGTTTTGTTGACTGTTTCCTTTGCTTTGCAAAAGCTTTTTATCTTGAAGAAGTCCCAATAGTTCATTTTTGCCCTTGCTTCCCTTGCCTTTGGCGATGTTTCTAGGAAGAAGTTGCTGCGGCTGAGGTCGAAGAGGTTGCTGCCTGTGTTCTCCTTTAGGATTTTGATGGACTCCTGTCTCACATTGAGGTCTTTCAACCATTTGGAGTCTATTTTTGTGTGTGGTGTAAGGAAATGGTCCAGTTTCATTCTTCTGCATGTGGCTGTCCAATTTTCCCAACACCATTTGTTGAAGAGACTGTCTTTTTTCCATTGGACATTCTTTCCTGCTTTGTCGAAGATTAGTTGACCATAGAGTTGAGGGTCCATTTCTGGGCTCTCTATTCTGTTCCATTGATCTATGTGCCTGTTTTTGTGCCAGTACCATACTGTCTTGATGATGACAGCTTTGTAGTAGAGCTGGAAGTCTGGAATTGTGATGCCGCCAGCTTTGCTTTTCTTTTTCAACATTCCTCTGGCTATGCGGGGTCTTTTCTGGTTCCATACAAATTTTAGGATTATTTGTTCCATTTCTTTGAAGAAAGTGGATGGTATTTTGATGGGGATTGCATTGAATGTGTAGATTGCTCTAGGTAGCATTGACATCTTCACAATATTTGTTCTTCCAATCCATGAGCATGGAACGTTTTTCCATTTCTTTGTGTCTTCCTCAATTTCTTTCATGAGTATTTTATAGTTTTCTGAGTACAGATTCTTTGCCTCTTTGGTTAGATTTATTCCTAGGTATCTTATGGTTTTGGGTGCAATTGTAAATGGGATCGACTCCTTAATTTCTCTTTCTTCTGACTTGTTGTTGGTGTATAGGAATGCCACTGACTTCTGTGCATTGATTTTATATCCTGCCACTTGACTGAATTCCTGTATGAGTTCTAGCAGTTTTGGGGTGGAGTCTTTGGGATTTTCCACATAAAGTATCATATCATCTGCAAAGAGTGAGAGTTTGACTTCTTCTTTGCCAATTTGGATGCCTTTGATTTCTTTTTGTTGTCTGATTGCTGTGGCTAGGACTTCCAATACTATGTTGAATAGCAGTGGTGATAGTGGACATCCCTGCCGCGTTCCTGACCTTAGGGGGAAAGCTCTCAGTTTTTCCCCATTGAGAATGATATTCGCTGTAGGTTTTTCATAGATGGCTTTTATGATATTGAGGTATGTACCCTCTATCCCTATACTCTGAAGAGTTTTGATCAAGAAAGGATGCTGTACTTTGTCAAATGCTTTTTCTGCATCTATTGAGAGGATCATGTGATTCTTGTTTTTTCTTTTGTTAATGTATTGTATCACGTTGATTGATTTGCGGATGTTGAACCAACCTTGCAGCCCAGGGATAAATCCCACTTGGTCGTGGTGAATAATCCTTTTAATGTACTGTTGGATCCTATTGGCTAGTATTTTGGTGAGAATTTTTGCATCCATGTTCATCAGGGATATTGGTCTGTAATTCTCCTTTTTGATGGGGTCTTTGTCTGGTTTTGGGATCAAGGTAATGCTGGCCTCATAAAATGAGTTTGGAAGTTTTCCTTCCATTTCTATTTTTTGGAACAGTTTCAGAAGGATAGGTATTAATTCTTCTTGAAATGTTTGGTAGAATTCCCCTGGGAAGCCATCTGGCCCTGGGCTTTTGTGTTTTGGGAGATTTTTGATGACTGCTTCTATTTCCTTAGTGGTTATAGGTCTGTTCAGGTGTTCTATTTCTTCCTGGTTCAGTTTTGGTAGTTGATACATCTCTAGGAAATCATCCATTACTTCCAGGTTATCTAATTTGTTGGCATAGAGTTGCTCATAATATGTTCTTATAATTGTTTGTATTTCCTTGGTGTTGGTTGTGATTTCTCCTCTTTCATTCATGATTTTGTTGATTTGGGTCATTTCTCTTTTCTTTTTGATAAGTCTGGCCAGGGGCTTATCAATCTTGTTAATTCTTTCAAAGAACCAGCTCCTAGTTTCGTTGATCTGTTCTACTGTTCTTTTGGTTTCTATTTCATTGATTTCTGCTCTGATCTTTATTATTTCTCTTCTCCTGCTGGGTTTAGGCTTTATTTGCTGTTCTTTCTCCAGCTCCTTTAGGTGTAGGGTTAGGTTGTGTATTTGAGACCTTTCTTGTTTCTTGAGAAAGGCTTGTATTGCTATATACTTTCCTCTTAGGACTGCCTTTGCTGTATCCCAAAGATTTTGAATAGTTGTGTTTTCATTTTCATTGGTTTCCATGAATTTTTTTAATTCTTCTTTAATTTCCTGGTTGACCCATTCATTCTTCAGTAGGATGCTCTTTAGCCTCCATGTATTTGAGTTCTTTCCGACTTTCCTCTTGTGATTGAGTTCTAGTTTCAAAGCATTGTGGTCTGAAAATATGCAGGGAATGATCCCAATCTTTTGGTACCAGTTGAGACCTGATTTGTGACCTAGGATGTGATCTATTCTGGAGAATGTTCCATGGGCACTAGAGAAGAATGTGTATTCCGTTGCTTTGGGATGGAATGTTCTGAATATGTCTGTGAAGTCCATTTGGTCCAGTGTGTCATTTAAAGTCTTTATTTCCTTGTTGATCTTTTGCTTAGATGATCTGTCCATTTCAGTGAGGGGGGTGTTAAAGTCCCCCACTATTATTGTATTGTTGTCGATGTGTTTCTTTGCTTTTGTTATTAATTGCCTTATATAATTGGCTGCTCCCATGTTAGGGGCATAGATATTTACAATTGTTAGATCTTCTTGTTGGATAGACCCTTTAAGTATGATATAGTGTCCTTCCTCATCTCTTATTACAGTCTTTGGTTTAAAATCTAATTTGTCTGATATAAGGATTGCCACCCCAGCTTTCTTTTGGTGTCCATTAGCATGGTAAATGGTTTTCCACCCCCTCACTTTCAATCTGGGGGTGTCTTTGGGTCTAAAATGAGTCTCTTGCAGACAGCATATCGATGGGTCTTGTTTTTTAATCCAATCTGATAGCCTGTGTCTTTTGATTGGGGCATTTAGCCCATTTACATTCAGGGTAACTATTGAAAGATAGGAGTTCAGTGCCATTGTATTGCCTGTAAAGTGACTGTTACTGTATATTGTTTGTGTTCCTTTCTGGTCTATGTTGCTTTTAGGCTCTCTCTTTGCTTAGAGGACCCCTTTCAATATTTGTTGTAGGGCTGGTTTCGTGTTTGCAAATTCCTTTAGTTTTTGTTTGTCCTGGAAGCTTTTTATCTCTCCTTCAATTTTCAATGACAGCCTAGCTGGATATAGTATTCTTGGCTGCATATTTTTCTCATTTAGTGCTCTGAATATGTCCTGCCAGTCCTTTCTGGCCTGCCAGGTCTCTGTGGATAAGTCTGTTGCCAATCTAATGTTTCTACCATTGTAGGTTACAGATCTCTTCTCCCGAGCTGCTTTCAGGATTTTCTCTTTGTCTCTGAGACTCGTAAGTTTTACTATTAGATGTCGGGGTGTTGACCTATTTTTATTGATTTTGAGAGGGGTTCTCTGTGCCTCCTGGATTTTGATGCCTGTTTCCTTCCCCAAATTAGGGAAGTTCTCTGCTATAATTTGCTCCATTATACCTTCTGCACCTCTCTCTCTTTCTTCTTCTTCTGGGATCCCAATTATTCTAATGTTGTTTCGTCTTATGGTATCGTTTATTTCTCGAATTCTGCCCTCGTGATCCAGTAGTTGTTTATCTCTCTTTTTCTCAGCTTCTTTATTTTCCATCATTTGGTCTTCTATCTCACTGATTCTTTCTTCTGCCTCATTTATCCTAGCAGTTAGTGCCCCCATATTTGATTGCACCTCATTAATAGCCTTTTTGATTTCTACTTGGTTCGATTTTAGTTCTTTTACTTCTCCAGAAAGGGTTTCTCTAATAATTTCCATGTTTTTTTCAAGCCCAGCTAGTATCTTTAAAGTGATGATTCTGAACTCTAGATCTGACATCGTACTAATGTCCGTATTGAGTAGGTCCCTGGCAGTCGGTACTACCTCTTGTTCTTTTTGTTGAGGTGATTTTTTCCGTCTTGTCATTTTGTGCAGAGGAGAATAGATTAATGAGAGAACAAAATGCTAGCAGGGTAACAACGTCCCCAGAAAATATACTCTAAACAAATCAGAAAAGACCTGAAGCAGTGGGAAAAGAAAGGGAAAGAGAGAAAAAAGAAAAGGAAAGAAAAAAAGAAAAAAGAAAAAGATAAAGATAAAAACAAACAAAAGCAGAACAAAACAAAACAAAACAAAAACAGAATGTGATCAAATATGATCAGGCTGGATTATAGATCAGTGCCACACACTAGATTTTGGGTGTATTTTGGTCTGTTAAAAGAAAGTCCCTCCCAAAATTTTAAAGAAAGAAAAACTTATATATGTACAAAAATAAGGGTTGATATGATGAAGGGATGGAATATGACTGTAAAGATGGAAATTATAAAAAATTTTAAAAAAGGATTTGATAAGTTGTTTGAAAAAAGAAAGAAGAGGATTAAAAAAAAAAGAAAGAAAGAAAAAAGGGAGAGAATGTGATCAGGCAGGGGAGTAGAAAAAAACCATACACTAGAGATTTAGAGTATATTTTGATCTGTTAGAAGAAACTATCTCAAGATTTTAAAGAGAGAACAACTTATATATATATGCCAAAAATACGGGTAACTACTATGAAGGGATAGAATATGACTTCCAAAAAGTGGTCGCTTTTCTGTTCAGAGAGTTGTTGCTCTTCTTTTCTTTGATCTCCTGTTGAGTTTGTAGGTGTTCAGAATGGTTTGATCCCTATCCAGCTGAATTCCTGAGAGGAGAGGAAATCCAGGTCTCCTACTCCTCCGCCATCTTGCTCCGCCCCCTAGGATTGTGTAATTTTTAAAATTCTACTTTAAAATATAAAATTTTAATTTTAAACTTTTTCTGATTATGGGAAAAGGCCTGGTAATTGTGGATTAATTGGGATATACAGAAATATTTAAAGAAGACAACAAAAATCAGCTAATCCTTCTACTCAGACATAAAACAGTTAATCTTTTTTTTTTTTTTAAAGATTTTATTTATTTGGGAGAGACAGAGACAGAATGAGTGAGCATGATGGGGGTGGGGGTGGGGGTGGGGGTGGGGAGCTGCAGGCAGAGGGGGAGGGAGAAGCAGGTTCCCTGCTGAGCAGGGAGTCTGATGCTCCTCCATCCCAGGGCCCTGAGACCATGACCTGAGCTGAAGGCAGACCCTTAACGGACTGAGCCACCCAGGCGCCCCATTGTTAACCTTTTTTGAGAGATTTCTGTTTCCTCTCTCATTCTGGGTGTGTGTGTGTGTGTGTGTTCATATAGTATACAGTTTTACGTGGTGTTTTAGTTTGCTTAATATTATAATACGAGCATTTCCCCATGTCATTAACACTATTTGCAGGTATGCTTTATGATTTGTTATTATTGTTTTTGAGGAGCATCCTTCTCTTTTAATTGAAGTATAGTTGACGTGCGATGTCACATTAGTTTTAGCAAATATGTTTTTTAAATGGCCACCTGCTATTTAATCGTAGGGCTTTTCTGTAAGTTTTTTAACCAATTCCCTATTACTGAATACTTAGGATGTTTCTATTTTTTCATTGTGATGACGTATATATACACCTTACAAATAAAGGCTTTTATATAAACTTTGTGTCTATGTCTCTGATTATTTCCATAGAATGTTTTCTTAGGAGTTTGAGAGTCAAAGGTGTGAACTTTTTAAGGTCCCCAAATCTGTATTCCTTTCTGGAAAGGTGGCACCAGTTACATTTTACCCACCATCATATAGAGGCAGACAGAAACATGTGGTTTTTAGGTGATACAGGTTAGGGCTGGCTCCGTTTTAGCCACTGTCCTAAGTTTACACCTTTTAAAAAGGAGGTGGTGGAATCACAGAGCTCAGATCTTTAGATCTGTATCTGTAAGAGATCTAGTCCTACTTTGATACTTTTATAGATGAAAAAACTGAACTACAACAAGGAGTTAATTCATTGACCCAAGATCATATAGCTAGTAGTTGGCTGAGCCACAATTAGAGACTTGACTCCTTTTTGTCCTGTGTCGTTTCTTCTTCAGCTTGAACCTGATGCACCAGAGAGAGTTGTCTCTAGGACTGAACTCGAGGGGAGTGGGGACAGATTATTATTATTTTTTTTTTCCTACAGCATAGCCTCTGTTTAGTGTATAGTACCATTACCCATCATCTGGCCCCCCTGGCATGTCTCTTGCCCATATTTCCAGAAAAATCCCCAGGCTTAAATTTGATAGGGCTAGCTTGAGTTATGTGTCTGTCTCTGTGGCCAAGGGAGTGGAATACCTTGGCTAGGTCTGAGTCGCATGGCTGCATGCGTGGCCCTAGGTAAGGATGAAGGGAAGTTGTCAGTTTAAGCCTAACTACATGGAGTGAGAATAAGGGAGAGATGATTTAAAGAAGAAAAGAGGTGTTCTATTATGAGAAGAGAGAGTGCTGGGCAGGCAGAAACAACAGATGCTCATGGCAGATGAAATGGGGCTGGCCAGAAGAAGCATATGCCGCAGAGAGGAATAGCAAGCACAGAGGCCAGGGGTGGGCTGGAGCCTAGCATATGAAGAATGGGAAGAAGTGAGTAAGGAGGTGTTAGGGTGGGGGAGAGGGGGACTGGAGAGAAGGGAATTAGAAAGGGAGGCTGAAGCAGATAGGGCAGGACCTTATAAAGTAGGCTGTTTGGATTTTATCCTATGATGATGGGAAGTGATTGAAGGGGTTTAAGCAGTTTGGCATTTTAAAAAGATCACTCTTGGGGCACCTGGCTGGCTCATTTGGTAGAGCGAGTGATTCTTGACCTCAGGGTTGTGAATGAGCCCCATGTTGGGTAGAGATTACTTAAACTAAAAAGATCATTCTTCATTCCATTCTCCACCCTGTAGAAGTTGGAAGCAGGGCACTCAGGAGGCGTTTGTAGGTGAGAGAGGAAGGTTTCTTGGATGGGAATGGTGGCAGTTGTGATACAGACAAATAAATAAGCCACATTTTGTGTAGATCAGTAGAACCTGATTATTGATGGGATGTAAGGAGAGGGGAATGACATAGATTTCTGGCTTGATTAACACAGTGGATGGAATTGCCATTACTGAGATTTAGCACTCTTATTGTTTTGTGTCACTCAGTTCCTTCCACCTAGACTGTGGATTAGACATCATCTCTTAAAAATAGGATTAGACATCAGCTCTTTACCATTGATGGTAGCACAGTGCTGAGCATGTGATAGGCACTTGGTTCGGCATCTGTTAGGTGGGTAGTTGATCCTAGTCTCCTTCCAGGGTGGGCCTTGAGAGGAGGCTTAAAGTAACAACAACAAATCCTATTTGTTAGGACATACCTTGTTGCATTTTTAAATTTGTTTAAAATACAAATTATGTGGGAAGAAGTTACCATGAGCTGCATTTTATAGAAAATGTAATCAGATCTCAGAGTTAAAGAAATCTGCCCATACTTATTGACAGAGCTGTAACATTTTCTAATCCCTGGTATTCTCATTAAATCACCTACCCTATTCTTGTTCTTCTGGGTAATTTTTTTTTTTTTTTTGCCTAAAATTAGTGTTTTTTCTTCCTTTGGCATTCTAATGCTAAATTTTGTTTTACTTTTAAAAGTAAAACAAAACACTAGATAACTGGCCACGTCATCTTTGGGTGGTCCCTGCACCTTTGATACTGCTTTGTTGTCTCAATTCCTTTCAGTCTCTTTTTTCTCTTTTACCAAAAACCTCATTCTGAAGTGCCTGCGAAAAAGAGACCCAGACCAGGAGAAATCAGTCCAGCGGCCCAGCAACAAGCTCCCCGAGGTTATAGGGCAAAGTAAACCTCTTCCCAGAATGTGCTTCTAACATGGAAACACGGAGACATGGAAACATGGAGCCTAGCTAGGGCTCAGGAGATGCTCACCAATGCTGGTTACTCATCCTTAGACAGTGCTTTGGTTTGACTTATTCATGGCTGTTGCTCTCTCTGGCATGCTTTCATTTCCCCCTGAGAGAAACTTTAAAACAGGAGGAATTAAATAGAGGCAGTCTAAAAAAATGGGTACAGAACACAAGCTACCCTTATCTGGTGTCCTCACTGTGTAGGCTGTTGTCGATGTGGAGTGCCCCTACAGTCCTATGGTTTGCTTGACCCAGGTTTGCAGTTGGTTTTGAAGCCCCCAGGCCAAATGGCAGGCTCTAGTCCAACAAGTACACACCTTACCTTCTGGGGCAAAAATGTGCTTTTTGTCCTGCCATTCCTCCATTTGCTACAGATTTTTATTTTTAATTTTTTAAAAATTTTATTTATTTGAGAGAGAGAGAGCATGTGCGGGAGAGCACGAGCAGTGGGGAGGGTCAGAGGGAGAAGCAGACTCCCCACTGAGCAGAGGAGCCCAACACACAGGACTCGATCCCAGGACCCTGGGATCATGACCTAAGCCAAAGGCAGATGCTTAAGTGACTGAGCCACGCAGGAACCCTGCTACAGATTTTTAAAAGAGTGATTGATTAAGAGAATTTCAGAAACCAGAGTTACTTTCCCTACTCTTATTTGCATATTTCTGAAGGGTTATTAGAACTTTAAGTTCTGTTCCTTAAAAGTTTCTAAGGAAAAAAGTGTTCTAAAATTTTGGGGTCTTTTTCATACTCCCAAATCAATCCTTGTTTTTTACATGTGGTGGTGTCATTAATGTTCTTGTGGAAAAATTGTTTAAGGAAGTAGAGCTGTGGAGGGGTTTGGTATATGGGGGTTGGGTGAACATTTTGAGTTAGGTAATTAGGCAGCTACAGCCATGTGGAACAGAAGCGATGATTAGACTAATTAGTTAAGCCATTTTGTAAGTGCCATGTCGACCCAAGGGTAATGGCCTAGAAATGCTGCCTTTCCTGATTTATTTGATTGAGGAAAAGCGGGTTTTACACGTGGGGTTTACTTATTTTTAAAATTAGGGATTTGCCTGGTTTTCATCTGTTTCAGTTTTAGTTCTCTGTATCTGATTTTGGAGTTTTGGGCTAGGGCTTTTCTGCTTCTGTTCCCATCTCCACTGTACTGTTGTCGTGGAGCAGATGTGACAGGGCACCTATAGACAAGCAGGTCTTTGCAAACACCTGGAGTGTTGCGTTTGGTCGGTATACAAGCAGCTTTCTAGGGGCAGGCGTCTTTCTGGTCATTTTTATACACCTAACTTCTCCATGTGTGCATTTACTTATCTACCATCCCTGATGTCTGTTGTGTGCCAGATACTATTAGATGCAAAGGATCCAAAGATATGTAGCAGTTAGAGACTTTATTTTGTTCAGTGTTACTGCCCCAGTTGCCCCAACTGCTTGGCGTGGTGGGTATGTATGTTCAGATTCACCTCATGCAATTGTAGCTGAGTTTGCAAGGCAGATTTTTTTTTAAAAAAAGAAAACACATTTTTGTAGACTGAATCCCATTTATTTCCTTGTAGTTTCAAAATTTAAGTTGAGTCTCTTAAAATGATTTGCTTTCTAAAAAATAAATATTATCAGGAATGCAGTAGATCTTTTAAAAATAAAAATACGAAGTGAAAACATTTTACCAAATTTTAATATGGTACTATGTGTAATTTACTAAGTACTTTTACACATGCTATGTTGTTTGATCCTGCCATCAGCTCTGAGGTAGGCAGGCAGGCACTGCTCCCTGTGATAGCACCCTGATAGTGGGCGCATTGTGCGGAATTCAGAAAAGGTAGCTGATTTTCCTCAGGTGTTCATAGCCAATACATAACAGAGACACAACATTACTGCATCTTCTCCTTCCTGGCTTATTTTAGTCTTTTTTTAAAGGAATACTTTCTTCTGTAGTCAGTTCACAAATGGCTAAAGTAGACCCACTGGGTTTAAAGAATCCTTTAGGGGTATTCAGCAATAAGTGGTAAAATGTATAACTTTTCAAAAACAGCATTATACACTAATCAGATAAACTAAATACAGCGCTATTAAAACATGTTTGTGAGACTTTTTTCACACAGTGAACATTTTGTGATTTGTCCATTGTCCTTACCTTAGGTAAGAGTGGTGGGCTTTATGAAAATCTGTAGTGAGGTGAAGAGCCAGGTAGCTTTCTGAATCCTTTGAATGTATTTTGTAATATACAATGGAGTAATAATACCAACCTTGCAGGAGTGTTCTGAGGATTACGTGGTAATCCATGTAAGCAAGGTGCTACTCATATGAGGTACTCAATATTTGGTAGCAAAAACGAAGTAAAACAAAAACAGGTTCCCCTGAACACCAAAGGGGAGAATAAAACTATTTTTAGGTGCCTTTTTTACTTTATAATTGAAATTCTAATTATAATTTTTATCTATTTATTAATACGGTTTCT
This sequence comes from Phoca vitulina, assembly GCF_004348235.1. Classification (NCBI taxonomy): domain Eukaryota; kingdom Metazoa; phylum Chordata; class Mammalia; order Carnivora; family Phocidae; genus Phoca; species Phoca vitulina. The sequence goes on along the minus strand of NW_022590225.1, from coordinate 8,589 downwards.
CCAAAAGCCTACACTATTAACCTAATTTCAATATTCCATGTATGTGAAGGGAGCAAAATCGTTCTTTTTAAAATAAAAACTTCTCAATTCAGTATGACCTTTTACAGTTAGTCTGAGTTAATGACCTTTATTACATCATTACTAATTGAGGATTTTAAAGACCTATTGCTCTGACCCAGCATCTCGTGGCTTAGGAATCTGAGACACAACTGGAATCTTAGTCTTTAAATAGACTTTTGGGTAATAAAATGAAATGGATTATCAACAGCGAAGCTTGATTAAATATGATTGTAATGTAATGTTATTAATTCAGTCACAAGGTATCCATTAAAATCACACTAATTAGGAAATATTTAATTGGCTTCTGGAAAAAATAGAAAATGTTATAGAGTGAATTGCCACCCAAAATCAGGAACAGAGAATTAGAATTGATTCTGAGACCTTTTCATGGTACTGAAATACATCATTCAAATATTTAAATATTTAGAGAGAAAAGAAATCTGAAACAACTCTAAAATATTTCATCTGTCTTATGGGATAATAATGAATATTGATTTCATTATTTGGATAATATTTCTGGAAAATGCAGAAATTAAAAAACTCAATACTTTTTATAGCTGTAATTAAGGAATTATGATAATATTCACAAATTTACTTTATTACCTTATTTAAAAAACTGAAACTTGTTCCTTAAAATGGTCAGATGGTTCCTTTAGATCATATTTTGATGGAATTCTTTAAAAAATACATTATTATTCCCTTTTCTGTATTTTAAATGCATGTACTTAATGCTGCTTAACTTTTTTCGATGATTCATGTTGACTCTTTCCTAGTATTCAATTACAGTGATATTGTCTTTATGGGGTATAAATCTGTATCTTAAAGGCATTATGGTAAATTATTTTAATGTATGATAACCAGCTTGTAAATAACAGTTTTAAATATTAATGTATGATAACCAGGTTTTAAATAACAGTTTAGTTAAATTATGCTGTTTAACAACTAGATATTCAGCCCCTATTGTAAGTGTACATACAGAATCTTAAGAAAAAATGTTTTAAGTACTTTTCAAGTAGTAGCTCATTTAGCCCTTACAATACCTTAATGAGGTTGTTATCCTCTTTTTTTATTTTTTATTTTATTTTATATTTTTAAAGATCTTATTTATTTATTTGACAGAGAGAGAGAGTACAAGCAGGGGGAGCGGCAGACAGAAGGAGAGGGAGAAGCAGGCTCCCGCTGAGCAGAGAGCCCGACGTGGGGCTTGATCCCAGAACCCTGGGATCATGACCTGAGCTGAAGGCAGTCGCTTAACCGACTGAGCCACCCAGGCGCCCCATATCCTATCTATCTATCTATCTATCTATCTATCTATTTTTGAAGGGAGATCCTTTATTTTATTTTATTTTTTTATTAACATATAATGTGTTATTTGTTTCAGGGGTACAGGTCTGTGATTCATCAGTCTTACACAATTCACAGTGCTCACCATAGCACATACCCTCCCCAGTGTCCATCACCCAGCCACCCCGTCCCTCCCACCCCCCTCCACTCCAGCAACCCTCAGTTTGTTTCCTGAGATTAAGAGGCTCTTATGGTTTGTCTCCCTCTCTGGTTTCATCTTGTTTCATTTTTTCCCCTCCCTTCCCCTATGATCCTCTGCCTTGTTTCTTAAAGTCCTCATATCAGTGAGGTCATATGAAACTTGTCTTTCTCTGATTGACTTATTTCACTTAGCATAATACCCTCTAGTTCTATCCACGTCATTGCAAATGGCAAGATTTCATTTTTTTTGATGGCTGCATAATATTCCATTGTGTGTGTGTATATATATATATATATATATATATACCACATCTTCTTTATCCATTCATCCGTTGATGGACATCTGGGCTCTTTCCATAGTTTGGCTATTGTGGACACTGCTGCTATAAACATTGGGGTGCAGGTGCCCCTTCGGATCACTACATTTGTATCTTTGGGGTAAATACCCAGTAGTGCAGTTGCTGGGTCATAGGGTAGCTCTATTTTCAACTTTTTGAGGAACCTCCACACTGTTTTCCAGAGTGGCTGCACCAGCTTGCATTCCCACCAACAGTGTAGGAGGGTTCCCTTTTCTCTGCATCCTCACCAACATCTGTCGCTTCCTGACTTGTTAATTTTAGCCATTCTGACTGGTGTGCGGTGGTATCTCATTGAAGTTTTGAGATATCCTCTTTTTTTAAAGTCACAGGGAAGTTAAGTACCTTGTCAAACTAGCAAATAGTAGCATTTAGATTTGAATTCTCTCATCTGGCACCAGAGCCTTACTCTTAATCACCAAGGTAGTCTTTTTGTTGTATAATGAGTGGACTTTGTTTTTCATTTTGGGTAGTCTGTGGCCTGTTTTGTTTACATCCTGATTTTTGTATGTTTTGAAACTTTTTGTTTGTTCATTTGTTCATTGGCACATACTGATTGAGCACTCATTATGTGGTGCTGAGGGTGCAGCAAGTAATCCAGGTAGGCCCTTACCTTTGGAGTTTAGTGTCCAACAGTCCATGACTGTTAGTGCTTGATGTCTAGTAGGAGGGAAAACAGATGTAGCAGAGTGCACTTACTGTGGCGTTAGAAAGAACTCCCTGGGAAGCAAGGGTCTGAGAGAGGCGCAGGGTTAAGCCTGATTGGGAAGGAGGTATGAGGAGAAGAGGGGTGACATTCTAGTTCAGAAGGAGCAGTCAAGCGCAAAGCCTGGGATGAGAGGCTGCGTAAGTTGTTCAGGGAACTGCCAATAAATCCATTGTGGCTGAAACTCAGTGTTTTGAATTGGGAGGGGTGAAAGGTGTAAATAGTGTAAAAGTGTTTTAAGATAAGATAGAAGAGTAAAAGAATTAACTTAATACTTTATTGTAATTTCTGGGATAATAAGAGCATAGAAACAGAGTATATGGCTTCCATACTTACAGGGCCACAGAATAATAAATCAATTCAAAAGGAGCAAGAAAGGAGATTAAAATAAAATAGATGGGATAAATAGCACAAAGTAAGATGGTACATCTTACAAATGTATTTGTAATTACATTAAATATGTATGGACTAAATTAAAAGACAAAGGTTGTCAGACTGATAAAAACCAACCAACCAAAGAAGGCCCTACTTTTACTTTATTGATTCTCACAATATGAGAAATGATAAGAAGTGGCCATGAGATGATATACCCCCAGCTCCTCACCTCTCCTTGTACTCTGGAAGCTGTCACCTTCTTGGGAAGGGCACTGGGCTTCCCGCCGTAAGTGCAGTGGTCATACTGGGAGCTGGCAGGTTAGTGGTATCTGGGTTATGAAGGACTGGCTCCCCACCAGCTTGTGAGACCTTTTATGGCAGAGGTGGAGTTTTATTCACATCCCTAGTGACTTATGTAGTGTTTGACTTGTGGTAGTATTTGGTATACGTAAGTATAAATACCGTACCTAGTATTTATCATGTGTATACATTTGAGTACCATGTGAGATTGTAAACGCTTTGCAGGCAGGGAACTTGTTATAGTTTTCACTTTTCCATAATACCTCCTAAAGTATGTATAAGTATATAATAAATATTTCTTAATTAATTCAGTCAAGGTTAAATCTGACTTCTGCATGAGAACATTCTACCTCTGAATGCTTTGGAGGTTTGTTTGTATATATAGCACAGAAAAACAAAAACCACTTCTTTATACAATAAAGAATCTAATGACCTACTTTTCCATAAATACATTTTACAGATATGAGTATTCTTTTGAGGTGGTGGGGGGGATGGGTGAAATAGGTGAAGGGGATGAAGAGTACACCTATCTTGCTGAGCACTGAGTAATGTATAGAATTGTTGAATCACTTATATTGTACACCTGAAACTAATATAACACAGTATGTTAACACGTTGGAATTAAAGTAAAATTTAAAAAATTAATTAACATCCAAAAGAGGTATTCTTTTGTGTTTTGAAGAGCATGATTTATTTAATATCAAAATAAATACTTTGCTTATATAAAAGCTATAATAAAATATTAGTAATAAAATAATAAAAGTATTTTTCTTGGAAGAAATATTGGGCAGAACATATCAAAACAGCAATTTCTTTTTCTGGAGCGAAAGATACTTTTGATTCTGTTAGTCCAATGCCTAAAGTTCTCTTGTTGACTGAGAATGTACTACTTGGTACAAAGCTCAGTTGAGTTCATGTAAGAGCTACTCCTTATAAGTGGAAAGAATTACAGAGTCCAAAGTAAAAGCAAGACATTCTGTTTTTAATTACAATGTATAAAAATTAAAACATGCAGCCAGGGTCTAGTTGAATATACTTTTTTGTAGTAGGCATTTTTGGAAACGTTTACTGAGAAAAATAAAAATGGGTAAATGCAGCTTCCCCTCAATGTCCTGGTAGTCCTCCTGTTTAGTGTTCTATTTGGCTGTCATGAAATCACAGAGTTTTAAACCATGGAAAGGTTCTCAGAAACCTCTTAGTGGTGAGAGGACTAGACTGAAGTTGTATGGCTAACTGTAGAAGGAACTAGAAAGGGAGAGAGGTTGAGAGGGAGAGTCAGTGTCAGTGAGAGAGATGAGAGATTGGGATTGAGAGGAGGAGAGGCATAGCGGATGATGAAACAGTATTTCCTCTTTGCTTCTTCTTGGAAGTGGGAAGTCAAGCAGTGATCTGAAGCAGTGCGTACATGAGGCGAGTGGAGAATGGCAGTGCTGGGGATCTAAGAACATTCTATACCTTCAGTATAAACCACCTAGAGCGAACTGAGGCTTGCTGGCTGCGCTTCAGTCCAGCCACCATAGAGCTAGCTGACTGTCAGGGTAGATAGAGATGTTAACGAGAGAAGAGGCAAATTGAAATTTATGTGGCTGATAATTTGTCAGATTTCAGATTTTTCAAATCTTAGCAAAAGGGTATAACCTCACACTCCCTTTTCTACTTTCAAATTTGAGCAAAATTGTTTGACCTTCCTTCCTTGGTTAGGGTATGACTTTTAAAGAAGAGTCATAAGGCAAACTATTTCAAAGGTATTTTGAATGTTTTAGTTATCCTTTCCCAGTTCACACAGGTGATTTGCTGCAGTGAAACAAACGTTGAAACTATGTGTGGGGGGGTGCGGTGCTGGTTTTTAATGTTGCGCACAGTGCCCTCTGGACTTCCATCAAGCCTGGGGCGGTCACCTGGCACCAGATTTAGGTTCTTAAATCCCCGGATACCTCCCTGAAGTCAGGTGGGAGCCTGGCCCAATTGAGGCTGAGAGTCTTAGCTACTGATTATCAATTGTTTTCTTTGGTATTACTGTGCTGTCTGACTTAACAGGTTCTCAGGAAAGCATGTGCTCTTCACTTGTTTGTACTCTAAAGTCCATTTCTGGTTACATCATTGGAAGTCTCTCAGTTTGACATCTTACTTTGTAGGTTCTATACATAAATATATTAAGACAGTTTATTTGTTCTCGTTACACAGGTAATGTATGTTCATTTTAGGAAAATCAGAAAATAGGGAAAACAAAAACAGAAAAATATAAGTTAATCTATAATCCCCCTCCTAGAGAAACCCCTGGTAACATTTTAGTGCCTATCTAAATGGTTTTCTCTGTACGTTTATTTACATAATACTAAGTATGCTTTAATACATATACTGTTTTGTACTAGCATTTCTCATTTGACATATTCTATACCTCTCTCATGTCAATAAATACAGTTTTATATTTTCAAAAGACACATCACTTTGTCTCTATCTTTTAAATAGTAAGTACAAGAAAACAAAAAAGTCCTGTAATCTCACAACCCATGTTGACGTATTTGAATGGCTAGTAATAAAACATCTAACACTAAATGGTTGCTTACTGTATGCCAGGGGCTGTTTTATCTGTTAATTCCTCTAATCCTCACAAAAGCTGTAAGAAGTAGATACTATTATTAATCTTGTTTTGCAGATGAGGATACTGAGGCTAAGTGTTTTAAGTACTTTCCCAAAGCCATAGAGCTAGTAAGAAATGAGCCTGGAATAGGACTCAGGCAGTCTGGCCCCAGAGCCCATTTCTTAACCATGTACCACACTTAAAAATAAACAAACAGAAATACTTTTATGTCCATTTTAGCATTCATTCATCCACCATCCATCCATTTCTGTTTATATGAAAGGGATCATACACATTTTTCTAAAAGGTTCATAATAAATTTGGAGATCCTTATCAGCATGAACAGAGCTATTTCATTCCATATAACAGTTACATAGACATCCTTTGTGTAACTTTAATTATCTAGTTCACTACAATAGACAGTTTGGTTGTTTCCAGATTTTGCAATTATAAGCAGTGTGGCAATAATATACTAATCTTTATTAAGTGATAAGATCAGGTACTATATGTAAAGTTCGTAGAACAGTGCCTGTTACATAGTAAGATAATTATTGCTATTACTGTTAATACTCTGTGCCACACCTTGTGCTAAAATTTTATTTGATCTTCAAAATATCCCTAAGAGATAGTGTTGTTATTCCTAGTTAAGGAAACTAAGGCCTACAGAGGTTAAACAGTTTTTATTGTGTCACGTAGTGAAGTAAGTAAAACCTAGGATTTGAACCCAGCCTTGTGATTCTGGAGCACATGGTCTTGACTACTCCCATCTCTATATGCCCAACTTTCAGAGGCCGGGGAATTGTGATCCTCCCAGTACCCAGAAGTGGAGGAGCATGGATATTGGTAAATATTTATTTTGGTGAGAACATTTAAGTTCTAATCTCAGTAAATTCCATTCATGCAACACAGTGTTATCAGCTATAGTCACCATATTTTACATTAGGTCCTCATACCTTACTCATCTTGTAGCTGAAAATTTGTACCCTTTTACCAGCCTTTCGTTATTTCCCCCACCCGTGTAGCTCCTATAAACCACTTTTCTACTCTGCATAAGTGTTTAACTTAAAATTTTTGTTTGTTTGTTTGTTTGTTTGTTTTTAGATTTCACATATAAGTGATACCATGCAGTATTTGTCTTTTTCTTTCTGGCTTATTTCACCTAGCATAATACCCTCAAGATACATCATGTTGTTGGAAATGACAGGATTTCTTTCATTCTCATGGCTGAATAATATTCCATTATATATACATATACCTATGTATATATGTGTTATATATATTATATAAACATGTATGTATATTAAATACATATTTATAAATATGTATATTTATAAATTATATATCATGTACATAATGTGCATAATATATATGTATAAATATACATATACACCGTGTCTTCATTAGCCATTCATCCATTGATGGACATTTACGTTGTTTCCGTATCTTGGCTATTGTGAATAATGCTGCAATGAACATGGGAATGCAGATATCTTTTCCATATACTGTTTACATTTCCTTTGGATATATACCCAGAATTAGGATTGCTGGATCACATGGTAGTTCTTTTTTTAACTTTTTAAGAAGCCTCCATACTGTTTTCCATAGTGACTACAACAATTTACATTCCCACCAACAGTTCACAAGGGTTTCCTTTTCTCCATACCCTTACCAATACTTGTTATCTCATCTTTTTTTAAAAAAAAATTTTATTTGAGAGAGAGAGAAAGACAGAGAGAGAGCACATGTGTGAGCAATGGGAGGGGCAGAGGGAGAGTAAGAGAGAATCCCGAGGCAGACTCCCTGCTGAGCATGGAGCCCAGTCATGGGACTTGATCCCAGGACCCTGAGATCATGACCTGAGCAGAGATCAAGAGTCAGACGCTTTAACTGACTGAGCCACCCAGGCACCCCATCTTTGTCTTTTTGATGATAGCTGTTCATATAGTTGTGAGGTGATATCAGAATGTGGTTTTGATTTGCATTTGTTGATGACCAGTGGTGTTGAGTATCTTTCACGTATTTTTTGGCCATTTGGATGTCTTTTTTGGAAGTATCTTTTCGCTTCCTATGCCCAGTTTTTAATTAGATTGTTCCTTTGCTATTGAGTTGTATTTCTTTATATCTTTTGGATATTAACTCCTAACAGATGCATGATTTGCAAATAGTTTCTGTCATTCCATAGATTGCCTTTTCACTTTGTTGATGGTTTCCTTTTCTTTGCAGAAGCTTTTTAGTTTTTGCCTTTGTTGTCTTAGCTTTTCCTGTCATATCCAAAAAAATCATAGCCGAGGCTAATGTCAAGGCCTGTGTATTCTTGTAGGAGTTTTATGGTTTCAGATCTTATGTTTAAGTCTTTAATCCATTTTGAGGTGATTTTTTGTTTGTGGTGTAAGATAGGGGTCCATTTTCTTTTTTTAAAAAAAAAAAGATTATTTTGAGTTCTTTATAAAATAAATAGCCTTTCAACTTTCATATGCATTGTGAATGTTTTTCCAATGTAAGCATTTTTAATGACTGTATTTTCCATTATATGAAGGATTGTAATTTATTTGAATAGTCAGTCTTTTGATTCTAGTTTTTTATTGCAATGCAATTTTTATTGCAAGAACATCCACTTAATATTTTCTTTTTTTTTTTTTTTTAATTTTTTTATTTTTTTATTTTTTTATTTTTTTTTAATTTTTTTATTGTTATGTTAATCCCCATACATTACATCATTAGTTTTA
>NW_022590224.1:1803-19907 GCF_004348235.1 Phoca vitulina | reverse complement strand
ATAAGAGATGAGGAAGGACACTATATCCTACTTAAAGGGTCTATCCAACAAGAAGATCTAACAATTGTAAATATCTATGCCCCTAACATGGGAGCAGGCAATTATATAAGGCAATTAATAACAAAAGCAAAGAAACACATTGACAACAATACAATAATAGTAGGGGACTTTAATACCCCCCTCACTGAAATGGACAGATCATCTAAGCAAAAGATCAACAAGGAAATAAAGACTTTAAATGACACACTGGAACAAATGGACTTCACAGATATATTCAGAACATTCCATCCCAAAGCAACAGAATACACATTCTTCTCTAGTGCCCATGGAATATTCTCCAGAATAGATCACATCCTAGGTCACAAATCAGGTCTCAACTGATACCAAAAGATTGGGATCATTCTCTGCATATTTTCAGACCACAATGCTTTGAAACTAGAACACAATCACAAGAGGAAAGTCAGAAAGAACTCAAACAGATGGAGGCTAAAGAGCATCCTACTAAAGAATGAATGGGTCAAACAGGAAATTAAAGAAGAATTAAAAAAATTCATGGAAACCAATGAAAATGAAAACACAACTGTTCAAAATCTTTGGGATGCAGCAAAGGCAGTCCTAAGAGGAAAGCATATAGCAATCCAAGCCTTTCTCAAGAAACAAGAAAGGTCTCACATACACAACCTAACCCTACACCTAAAGGACCTGGAGAAAGAACAGCAAATAAAGCCTAAACCCAGCAGGAGAAGAGAAATAATAAAGATCAGAGCAGAAATCAATGAAATAGAAACAAAAGAACAGTAGAACAGATCAACGAAACTAGGAGCTGGTTCTTTGAAAGAATTAACAAGATTGATAAACCCCTGGCCAGACTTATCAAAAAGAAAAGAGAAATGACCCAAATCAACAAAATCATGAATGAAAGAGGAGAGATCACAACCAACACCAAAGAAATACAAAGAATTATAAAACATATTATGAGCAACTTTATGCCAGCAAATTAGATAATCTGGAAGAAATGCATGCATTCCTAGAGATGTATCAACTACCAAAACTGAACCAGGAAGAAATAGAAAACCTGAACAGACCTATAACCACTAAGGAAATTGAAGCAATAATCAAAAATCTCCCAACAAACAAAAGCCCAGGGCCAGATGGCTTCCCAGGGGAATTCTACCAAACATTTAAAGAAGAATTAATATCTATTCTTCTGAAACTGTTCCAAAAAACAGAAATGGAAGGAAAACTTCCAAACTCGTTTTATGAGGCCACCATTACCTTGATCCCCAAACCAGACAAAGACTCCATCAAAAAGGAGAATTACAGACCAATATCCTTGATGAACATGGATGCAAAAATTCTCACCAAAATACTAGCCAATAGGATCCAACAGTACATTAAAAGGGTTATTCACCACAACCAAGTGGGATTTATCCCTGGGCTGCAAGGTTGGTTCAACATCCACAAATCAATCAAGGTGATACAATACATTAACAAAAGAAAGAACAAGAATCATATGATCCTCTCAATAGATGCAGAAAAAGCATTTGACAAAGTATAGCATCCTTTCTTGATCAAAATTCTTCAGAGTATAGGCATAGAGGGTACATACCTCAATATCATAAAAGTCATCTATGAAAAACCCGCAATGAATCTCATTCTCAATGGGGAAAAACTGAGAGCTTTCCCCCTAAGGTCAGGAACGCCTCAGGGATGTCCACTATCACCACTGCTATTCAACATAGTAGTAGAAGTCCTAGCCACAGCAATCAGACAACAAAAAGAAATCAAAGGCATCCAAATTGGCAAAGAAGTCAAACTCTCACTCTTTGCAGATGATATGATACTTTATGTGGACAACCCAAAAGACTTCACCCCAAAACTGCTAGAAATCATACATGAAGATAGCAGGGGGGAAGAATGAAGATCGGAGGGGGAGATGAACCATGAGAAATGATGGACTCTGAAAAACAAACTGAGGGTTCTAGAGGGGAAGGGGGTGGGAGGATGGGTTAGCCTGGTGATGGGTTTTAGAGGGCACGTTCTGCATGGAGCACTGGGTGTTATGCACAAACAATGAATCATGGAACACTACATCAAAAACTAATGATATAATGTATGGTGATTAACATAACAATAAAAATTAAAAACAAAATAAAACAAAACCAGATGCCAAGTCATATTAGCATACTATGAGGGCAAGTAACCCTTCAAATAGGAATGGTTCCTGTATGTGTAAAAGGAATCTCCCAAATTCCGTAGGCTTGTTCCAACCAACCCTTATACCCTCCTCAACTCCAACACTTTTTTTTTTTATCACTGTTTGTAGACAATAAAGAAAATGACATGGAAAATGTCAGTCTGAAAAGGAAGGGTAATACTTCGCACTATTCCCAAGCTTACTACCTGAAAATCATTTTTATTTATTTTTATTTTTTTTGAAGATTTATTTATTTATTTGAGAGAGAGAGAGAGAGTGAGAGAATGCGAGTGCGAGCAGGGGGAGGGGCAGAGGGCTAGAGAGAGAGAATCTCCAACACAGGCCCAATCCCACAACCCTGAGATCATGACCTGATCCAAAATCAAGAGTCAGACACTTAACCAACCGAGCCACCCAGGAGGCCCTGAAAATCATTTTTAGAAGCAGTCCTTGTACAGTAGTGCTATAGTAGAAGAGTTAACAAGCTTTCTATAGAGGGTAAGAGAGTGAATATTTTCAGTTTCTCAGGCCATATGGTCCTTGTTGCAACTCTGCCATTATAGCATGAATGCAGCTACAGATAATATACACACAAATAGGAGTGTCATGTTCCAATAAAACCCCATTTACAAAAAGAAGAAGCTGGCCAGTTTTGGGCGATGGGCCATAGTTCACCCATCCTTGCTATCATGGAAAGGGATTAAAAATTGAGGCTCACAATTTATGTTCTTAACTCTTCTCATCAACCAAATGTCACCCTAGAAAGGTTATCTTTCCCTTCAGTTTCCCCGTATGTAGTATAGCCCTGTGCTCACAGCCCCTTCCACAATGTTTAATGTACAATAAATAATAGTTGCTTAGTCAACAATCACATAGACTTTGGCTGGATGGCAGCTACTTTTCTTCCAAATCTAATATCCTCTAAAAATGTCATCCAATCTGGGTAGTTAAATTTATCTCCAGACTCCTACAAATAGTGGATTTTGTATGTCCCCATGCTAATAAGATTAAACAAAAATGCAAAGGGTTCTAGTCATGTAAATCAAGTATGTGTGGGCCCACACTCAAGGGCATTTTTAAAGAGTTTGAGATATCTCTCTAAGCTTGCCAATCATTCTGACTCAAAGGCATCCCAAAGGGAAAAAAAGTCCATTTTGGAAATGAACAAAATTATATTTACTTAGCCCTTGACTTTGCATCCATAATCCTGTGTTTAGTGATATAGATTTTAGTTTGTTTGCCATGAACCACTAAGCAAGTCCATGTCCATTTTTGTTCTTTGTAACAAGATAGGTTTAATATTGATTTTTACCCATGTCACAGGCAAGGCATAATAAGTGAATTTTAGGAATTCTGCTGCAGATTTGGAACAAAATCAAAGAATGTGAAAATGGTAGGGACCTGATACATAATCTAATCCTCATTTTACATCAGAGAAACTAAAATTCAGAGTAACCTTCTAAAAAGACGAACATCAGATCATGCCACTTCTCTAAAATCCTTCAGTGACTTCCTAATTATTCATTCACTCAAGAGATGTTTACTAGCATCTGGGCTATACATTGGCGATTTAGTTCTGCACAAAACATACTTTTCCTTCTCTTGTGGAACTTTCATTCTGTTAGGAAATGAAGGCATTAAACAAAGCATTATAAAATATACCTATAAATCTACAGAGAAGTGCTACAAATGAAGAGGGCTGTATAAACAGGGTGGACCATATTCAGATATTTAAGCTACAAGGATGGCTATCCTGGGCAAAGACTAGGGGTAAGAGTACATGAAGTGGAAGGAATAATAGCGCTTGAGAAGGTCTTGGGAAGAAAAAACAAAGGAATCAGTTGCCTTCTAGTAACCAAGTATAGTATGCCAGGAGGAGAAAGAAAAGTGGCTTTTGGGCCACCTGGGTTGCTCAGTCGTTAATCATCTGCCTTCGGCTCAGGTCATGATCCCAGGGTCCTGGGATGGAGCCCTGCATCAGGTTCCCTGCTGAGCGGGAAGCCTGCTTCTCCCTCTCCCATTCCCCCTGCTTGTGTTCCCTCCCTCGCTGTGTCTCTCTCTGTCAAATAAATAAAATCTTTAAAAAAAAAAGTGGTTTTTGCATGAGAGTACTATGATCACATTTGCATTAAAAATTATCTCCTACTCTGGCTACTTTGTGGATGCCTATTAAGAAGAGGTGAGATTCGCAGCAGAGCAATGAGTTAGGAAGCTATTTCAGTAACTCAAGGGAAGACACTGGTAGCTTGAATGGGGTCATGGCAGAGGAGATGGGGAGTTACTGGGAAATCTGAGATAGATTTTGAATCAACAGGGCTTAATGGATCATTGGAAAAGATGACTTATGCCATATATTACCAAATCTGTGTAATACAACACAAGCAAGGCACTTAGTAAAAATTTCTTGACTCAATGAATAAGATCCAGAAAATTGCTGTGGTATTGGGCAGGGGAGCAATTTTAAATTGCTTAAATTGGGCTTAATTGAGAAAGTGACATTTAGGCCAAGACTGAAAAGGATGTTGGAATAAGCCATGTGGATATCTGGGTGAAGAGTACTTCAAACACAAAGAATGGTAAGTACACGGGATTTAAGCCAAGTGTCTGCCTGAAGCATTATAAGAACAGCAAGAATGCCTGTATGTGTGTCTGGATGGAACCCAATGAGGCAAGAGGGTGTATGGAAGGGCCCAAGAACAGAAATTCTCTTGGGAATGGGGAGGAGAGAATGAGATTACATCAGGCTTTATCAGCCATTGTAAAGATTTCTTCTCTCACTCTGAGTTCAAATGGGATCCATACATAGACTTTGAGCAGAAGAGTGATGCTATCTGAATACTGGGATAGTAATATCTATTTCATAGGACATCTATAAGGATTAAGTTAATTAAAGAAGTGCAGTGCCGAAACCAGCATAGGGACCATACTATACAAGTCATTGCTAATTCACTCCTCATAGTCAATACTAGAAATTGTAAATAAATCTTTTGATGGAATTTGTGTTGGTTTGATCCTTTGAATAACTCTTAAGTGTGCAAATATCTCCTTCTTACTCAATTTAAGGTTTAGTCTTGTGACAGTTAATTTTCTGTGTCAGTTTGACTGGGTTAAGGGATACCCAGGTAAGGCATTTCTGGGTATGTCTGTGAGGACGTTTTCAGAAGGTTAACATGTGAATCGGTAGATGGAGAGAGATCTCCCTCACTAATGCCCATGGGCATCACCCAATCCATTGGGGGCCTGAATAAAACAAAAAAGAGGAAGGGGGATTTTTCTCCCTTTGCTTGAACCAGGATACTCATTTTCTCCTGCCCTCAGACATTAGGGCTCCTGATACTTGGGCCTTCAGGCTTAGACTGGGATTTACACAGTGAGAAGGCAACTGTCTATAAGCCAGGAAGAGAACTCTTATTAGAACCCAACCATCATGGCACCCTGATCTCAGACTTTCAGCCTCTAGAACTATAAGAAAATGAATTTCTGTTGTTTAAACCACTCAGTCTGTGGCATGTTGTTATGGCAGCCCTAGCAGACTAAGACAGCATCTTAACTTAAATACTGAGTATGGAGTAACCGTATTATATTAACACAATCTATTATAATGTGAAATTTCTTTGAAGAGCTTCTTTAGATCTTATCCAGAAAGATTTATTATTGGGATAACTTGTAGTACTTCTGTAATATTTCTTTGTTGCCTTTATCATGTTCTGTAATCAGCTTCTTCAAACAAACTGATCAACTTCTCCTTCAAGCAAACTTTTGGGAAGCATCTACTGTGATTATAGAAGACTCATCTAATGGCAGTGAAAGGATGGACATGGGTACCATTTAAGATAGAGATTATTGTGAGGTCAAGGGGAAAGATGATAAAGGCCTAGGTAGTGGAAGATGTTGCATATGTGGGAAAAAGGAACTGATTATAGATGGTATTGTGCAGTGAGGATTCACAGACTTGGTTACCGAAAGGAGGTGGGATAGTGAATGATATGTAGAGATGACTGAATTGAATCTGAATTAGACTTAAAATTGTCTTCTTGGCTTGAGCTTTACTTCTTGCCAGAGGACTGAGGGGTTTTTCCTACATTTGCCATTTCCAGCGACTCTGCTTATTTCTGTCTTATTTCTCACTCAGGCAGCTTTGTGTGTTTCTCCTGTCCTCCAGTGCTGGGAAGAATAGTTAAAGCTTATACTCTAAGCATGTAACGTTCCCTGGAGGATAGAAACACAGTCTGCAGCACAGTGTCAAACAGCTTTGGTCTTGTATCAGAAAATTCGGCTTTCTGTCTTGATGTCACTGTTTACCAAATGTCAACTCAACCAAAGTTCACAAGCTGAGGGTGAGTGTGAAATAAGACAGTGAAGAATAAAACTATTTGCAAGATACTGTGCATTGTACAAATATTACTCATCTTTAGAACTCTTATGGTTTATTTACTTACTTATTTTTATTTAGAAGGCAATAGACTTCGATAGAACAGAGCAACAAAACCCTAGGTTTTGGATTCAATAGGAATGATTGAAATGAAAGTGGGTTTTATTTTTGAATGAGTCTTGACAGGTCACCCTGTCAGCTCAATAGAACCTTTAGGGCCAACAACAGTAAACTACAAGTTTTCTGAGTTTGGTTCCTTCAAGGGGGGTTTACTAAGAATTATAACATGACAAAATAGCACCACTGCTTTGAAGGAAGCCCACGGCGTCACTGCTGGCTCCAAATGAAAGGCTGCCATGGCCAAGCACTCCTTGTCATTTCTTTTTCTCAGTGTGCTTTTCTTTGCTTCCCAAGAGTCAAAACAATGGTAACTAAGAAGCTGGCATCAGCATGAATGACAGTAAGTATTCTAAGACAGTTAGTTGATTGATTGATGGACGATGATGAATGTTGTCTACAAAAACAGAAAGCTGTGTTTCCTTTTTGAAACCATTCAAATTTGGACAACGTAGGCCAACAAGCAGACATTTCTAAATTTAATGTGCATACCGTTTCCAAATATGCAAACAACGATCAAAACCACCGCCTACCAAGAATCACATACATTAATAAGTGTCAAAGTATTTCAAATATCAGAAAGCTCCTTTTCCACCTGCAGAGATGCCACAAGTCCCAGTTGACAAAATGACACTAAAGAGAACACAGGTATGCAAATTCCAGTTAATGATAATCATAGCAAAATTTCCCACCTCTTACTTTATCCTGTCATAAACTCTATGGTCAGTGCCTAGGAAAGGTATCTTCCAAGATCACACAGCCCCAGATTTTCATTTTATTATATGTGGAGAAGACCAAAGCCTTAATAGGGAAAGTTCCTTGATAAATTATTGGCAGAGATATGGCTAATTTTGGTCTTGATCCTCAAAGTCCAGTGCCCTTTTTGTTGAGCATCTATATCAGTAAAGGTCCAAAGAGAATGCAGATGTCCAACTCAAAATAGGATAATTCAAAGTGGGCTTACCCTCAGCAGGAATAAATAGAAAGGGGCAGGTTGAGTTTTGGGGAGACACAGGGATAGCACCCAAACTGAGAGTTGTAGCAGGGTGGTGTCCCAACCCAAGACCCAATGGGTGGGAGAAATTCACCTAGAAAACAAGAGGCCTGTAAAGCAGCTGCCTTAAAAAAAGGGGGTGACCTTCTATGAAGGGGCACATCCAGCCTGAGTAGATTTTACAAGTGGTGGGAACTGGAGAAATAAAGGGCCTCACTTCATTCCCCTCCCAACTCTGCTCCGGGAGCTATTTACTTGCTGAACCCAATGGAAAGGTAGAAGCTTGTTGATGTAGTTCATGGAGTCAGGCTGCTGGAGCAAAATGTAGGTGGAGAGCAGATATGGGAAGGGAAATGAAGGATATCTGGCCCAAAGGCACATGTTAACATTTTGCAATATATATAAGAGCAAGAAAAAGACGCACAGGAAGAGAAAAAAGAAATTGGTAGAGCAAAACATAACTATTGAAGGCAAGCTAAAAAAAAAAAAGCTGTGGAGGGGACTCATGGGAATTTCCCATTGACCACCTGCTCTTGAATGTGTATGGGGGAAATTCTAAGAGTCTTTAGGATGCAGGAGCTAGGGTCAAAAACAACTTTAAAATTGCAGCTGCAGTTTATTTTTATTTGAGCAACTTGATATACATATTTCAACCCATGGGAGGGCTTGCTGGCTGGCACAGACAGGGCTGCAAAAGAACTTCTAAAACACAAAATATTGTGGTGCTGTCAGCGTACAGTTTGACACCCACCTTAGAGACTGCCCATATCATTGAGAAAATAGTAATTATTTAGAGTCATACTAAGTTTCATTTAAATAAAATTTTATCATCTCTAAAGGGTCTCTGTGTTCATCATCTCTTAACGGCCCTGTGAGACTACTGATCCAAGTATTTTTATTCCTATTTTATAGATTGGAAACTCCAGGCAGAAGAAGTGGTAACATGATGGTACCTAGGTATAGGGTGGCCTCAAACCTCAGCTTCTGATTACAGGGTCGGTGTTCTTTGCACTCTACTCCACACTTCCTCCCTTGCACGTATTCACAGCTTCAAGAGGTGTGATTTGATGGGTGCAAACTCAGTCTGACATAGTCAAGTGTTAAACACAGACAATGCTCTGTACATTTTATCAATCTCTCACATGATCCTGGCAGGGAACTTGGGAGTTTGAGCTGGTAATTTGCAGGTTGGAGGAACCATTTGGAAATGTGAGAGAAGGTATTTAGTTGTCACAATGACTAGGGCATATTACCAGCACTTAGTGTTCAGAGCCGGGGATTATCAACGTTTGCCAATGAGTGGGTTAGTATTGCACAATAAAGATTGCCCTGTCTAAATAAATATCAGTGAGAAATACTTCAATTTAGATTGCTTCTCTTCAGTTAGCCAAGACTCTATCTAGACAAGCACTTCTTAAACTTTAGAAGATATAGGGTCCTCCTGAAGTAGGTATTGTACATTTTTATCTCACAGTCCTCTAACTTCTTCTTATCCATCATCTGTCCATCCATCCATCCATCCATCCATCCATCCAATCCACATTTCCGTTTGGTTTTGACCCTGAGAACCTGTTTCTTGATAACAATTTTTCCTGATTACCTCTCCTATTTTCTGTCTTTTTATGTGCTGACCCTGTCAATTAAATCAGAATATCTGTAGGTATGTCCCAGAGATCAGACATCAATATTTCTTAAGACTCATCAGTTAACTTCAATGTGCATCCAAGTTAGAGAACCAGCAGTTCAGACCCTGGCTACTCAAAATGTAGTCTTCAGACCAGTAGTGACCAGTAGTATATACATCATCTGAGCATCTTGTTAAAATGCAGCTTGGATTCATTAAGCCTGGGGCAGGGCAGAGAGTCTGCATTTCTTACAGGCTTCCACAAAGCAACAGGTGAGTGTCTGAGAATCCTCATTAAGTTTCTATCCCAAAACCTTGTACTTGGGCTTTGATCCTATTCACCCTCAATCGTTCACATGGACTTGGACTAGACCAAGTTTCCAGGTCTGATCAAGAATATTGGCTATGAAATTTCTCCCATCTGACCCCAGCCCCACAGAAGACTATTCCAGGCACTGTGTGAGACTCCACAGGCGGAGAGGTTTATGATTAATTTGGTAGCACTGGAAGCCACTACAGATTTTCAAACAGGAACATCTCTGATTTACACTTAATGCTTCCTAAATATAAGCTGCCACCCCTGTTAACTGCCCTGCCCACTCCCTAAACATTTGTTGGTTATGTTTCCTACCAGTTTCAATCTGATGATTGTCAAACCTCTGGCTGTCAGCTGAAGGGTCAAGAATGGAAGGAAACTGGCCCCATAATCCCTCCAGTTAGTTGCCAATACCCCAGCCTCCCAATCAAATAAACAATACTCTGCACCTCCACTTCTTGAAAAGTTTTTGTGAGCTCTATCGTCAAACAGGACCATGGTCCGTCCAACTTTCAGTGCTGTTTCCTCTACATGGAATACTGTTCCTCAACTCCTTCACCTTATGAATATCCACTCATCCTCCAAACTTTTTATCCCTTTCTCTGACTTATTTCCACCAGACGAAATTGTTTATTCACTGGCATCTAGGGTCTAACTATACTGTCACCCCAGTGCTTATCATACTATATTCAACAAGGTATCTATTAAGTCTAAAGACCTAGATGCTATTACATTACTGGTTTTATATATCGGAGAAGTCCTTGGTGTTATGCACCGAGTATTATCCATATGTACCTATGTTTTCAGACTTTTTGGACATCCCATATTCATTCACACAAAGCCGCTTGTGGATTCTATGTTACCAGACTTGGCCTCTAAACTTTGTTTAATTTTTCTATTTTAGTATCTAGCACAGCTCCTGGTCTGTTTTTGAAATTCAGTGTAGGTTATCAAGTTGAATTATAAATTGATTGCTCTTAATGATGGCTTTTTCAATAGACTGAACAGAAGAAATGATGGGAAGACTGTTCCTAATATAGAACACAGATCCTATCAAATTTCACTTCCCTTGTAAGTGCAGATGAAGGTTTCTCAATTTCTTAGGCAGCAAATGCCACAGTCCCTTATTTCCAAAAGTATCCTTTCTGCTGAGCCTTCCATGGTAGACGTATAGAGAACTCTCTAGGATAATTTTAAAGGGTAAAAGTATAGAAATGGTTCAAATATGAGACACTGTCCTGTAGCCAAAATTCCAACCCTGAAGTCAGAAGCCTGAGGCTTTTTGCCCAGAGATGTCGAAGAAGGGTACAAACCAGGAGGTCAGGCTGCCCCAATCCTTGTAAATGGAGATAATTGAGAGGGTGTTTTCCCTCCCTGTCATTCACAACCTTTCACTTGGGCTGGAAAAGCCTCTGCTAACATGTTAAAATAAAACCTCCTCCAGGGGACCCAGTCAGAGCAGAAATGCCTGTGGGTAACCAAACCCAGAGTCACATCACCAGTAAAATGAGTCACTCTCTCCAAATTTCCACACTGAGGCACAAAGAGAGCAGCCACCTGTGGGCTGTTCCATTCAGCACAGCATTTGCATAGCCAGGAAAAATGCAAACACAAAGAATTCTCCTCCTTCCAGGAGTGCCCTCTTAGGTCATACTCACCCTACTAAGCTGCTTCCAAATGCATCCCTAAGCAAAACAGCTGTAATCCCAAAGAATCTGAGCACCAACAAGTCCTTGAATCACCTGATTATGAAATTTATAAAGTGCTGAAATAGTGTGGAGATGTAATTCTATTATACAAGAAATGTGCTCTCAATGCAGAACAATTACATACAAATAAGCAAAAAAAAAAAAAAAAAAAAAAGAAAGAAAGAAAGTAACACCTGAAATAAAATCATTTAACATTTTTGAGTATATCCTTCAATCTTATTGATCGTGTGTATGTGTATGTATACACATACATATTTCCACCAAAAGAGAGAAAATACTGCATATAGTTTTAAGATGCTATTTTTCACACCAAAATTATACATCATTAGAGTCATTCCATGATAATTATCAATATTTCATTATATATTTTTATGGTTGTTTAATATTCTGTATGTGTATATATATATATGAAGAGTTTAACAAATTCATTCTTGTTAGACATGTAATACGTCATTATAAACAAAGTTCGTATATAATTATTAAATATTATATATATACATATATCATTATTATAAACAAAGTCATGACAAACTCTCTTAGCTACATCTTTGCACAAAGTGCAACCATGAAGTCAAGAGACATGGAGAACACGGCCAAGGAGCCCTTCAGAAAGTCTGTGCCAATTTACTCCCATCAAGAGTACTTGAGGGCGCCTGAGAGTCTCAGTCGGTTTAGTGTCTGCCTTCCGCTCAGGTCATGATCCCTGAGTCCAGGGATCGAGTCCCGCATGGGGTTCTCTGATAAGCGGGAAGCCTGCTTCTCCCTCTCCCTCTACCCCTGCTTGTGTTCCCTCTCTCACTGTGTCTCTCTCTCTCTGTCAAATAAATAAATAAAAAATCTTTAAAAAAATAAAAAAAAGTGAATATGATACCTTATTTTAAATTTAATTTTTATTATTATTGGTGAGATTATTGTATTTTATCGGCCACTTGGATTACTTTG
Source organism: Phoca vitulina (assembly GCF_004348235.1). NCBI lineage: Eukaryota > Metazoa > Chordata > Mammalia > Carnivora > Phocidae > Phoca > Phoca vitulina. Next base: position 7,636 of record NW_022590224.1, on the reverse strand, counting down.
TGAAGTTTCTATTCATGACTTTTACCAGTTTTTGTTTTCCCATTGAAATACCACCTTTTCTTATAGATGTATAAAAATTATGTATAGATTAAAGCTAATAACTCTTTGAAGTATTCATTGCATTTCTTTTCTTTTTTTTTTTAAAGACTTATTTATTTATTTGTCAGAGAGAGAGAGAGCATAAGCAGGGGGAGTGGCAGGCAGAGGGAGAAGGATGCTCCCCACTGAGCAAGGAGCCCTATGTGGGACTTGATCCCATGACCCTGAGATCATGACCTGAGCCAAAGGCAGACGCTTAACTGACTGAGCCACCCAGGTGTCCCCTGCATTTATTTTCCTAAGTTATCTTTAGCTTTTTATTTTTGTGAATGATATTTCTGATACTACAAAAGCATTTGTAGTTAATGTAGCAAATCTATCCATCTTACTCATGTAGTTTCTGCTTTTGGTGTTTAACTTACCTAACAGGATACCTCTTGAAGCTGAAAAATTAATGTGGAAAAATTACTGCCATTGTAAGAGTTAAGTATTGCCTTGTTTTGAGAAAATTACTCCAGGGGACTTATTAGTTATGGAAATGTGATTAAAATACCCTTGTCCATGGTCCACATTTCATGAATAGACAACTCCCATGGGAGAGAAGTGAACCGGCATCTCCAAGCAAATGAATGGAAGGGGCCAATGCCAAGATAACCATGAGGGAAAACCTCTGAATCAGGTCTGGGTTTATGAACTGTGAAAGTAGCCCAGTAATACACTGCTAAACATTTGGCATTTGGCTCTCTAGGGGAAAAAATGAATGCAAATCTATATACTTAAGTTTTTATACATTTTAGTGATCTAATGTTTACATAGCACAAACTTTACAAATAATAATAGAACATACAACAGAATATTTTCTTTGGTTTTTGCTGAATCTTGTAAAGCCAACTCATGTTCGCAACTGATGAATGAATATAGTTTCAGTATAAATATCGGTTGATATTTTTATTTATGTTAATGTGTAAGACAAAAGTGAAACAACAAAAACATCTCACAACTTTGGTATGTCAGTGAACCAAAGCAATTTATTTGCTGAATCAGATAATAGTTTCAAATAATGGAATAATATTTCCTTGAGCTTTTGTACTATTCACAATGTAACAACTACAAACATGCTACAATTTTACTTTAATCTGCATTAACATTTTCTTTGTCATCTTCTCAACAATCAACTAAACAATAAATCAAGCCCTGATTTGTAATAGTTGCAAATACTCCCACCATAGCCAATTTCAAGGGATAGGCATGATGTCATTGAATATGGACGTGGGTAGATGTGTAAACCTCAAGAGCCCAGGTAAGAGTGAATGTAGTAAAGTAGGAAGTGATGAGTTTTGAGTATTTTTTATCTTTGTTTTTACTATAATTTCATCATAAAAGTATAAAATTTAATCTTCATAATAGCTGTGTTTACCCACTAGCTTGTAAAATCGCTGAGCATTTCACAATTGTTTTTCATGGCCCAGTGGAAGCCATCTCTGGCACTCCACTGATAGTAATCACGTATTTGATTTTGAGATTTTTGTTTCACAGTTTATGTCAATTTTCCCGCAAGTCTTCAGAAAAGTCTTGTTGTTACTGAAGGAAACTGAGGACAGTTTCTATGACCAAGTTGGGAGTTAAGTGGTACAGTGTGAACAGTAATTGCCTAATGTTGCTGCTTTTGAGACACGGAGAGGTGATCTGAAGAAGACAGTAATACCCTAGAGCAAGACCTTGGGAAGGGGTAAAGACCAGATTTATCATTCAAGTCATCATTCCCAGGGAATTCCCTGAATAACCTGTCATTAGCTTTATTTCTCTGCCATCCAACAGCATGTGAAGCTTAGGACTCATCTCCATAATTATCTGCAAGAAAGAAGGATGTATTTTCATGGCCAGAAATTAATCATTTTTAAACAGCTTTATTGTGGTATAGTTGACACACAATAAACTATACATGTTTAAAATGTACGGTGTGTTAAGTTTTGACATATATATGCATCTGTTAAACTATCACCACAATCAATATAATAAACATCTCTATCAGACCCAAAAGTTTCTCTTGCTCCCTCGAAATCCCTCCCTCATGCCCCACCTTCCATATCCCTCAACCCTCATCTCTGAGCAACCACTGATCTGTTTTCTGATAGTAGAGTTTGCACTTTCTAGACTCTTTTCAGGTGCGATCATACAGTATGTACTCTTTTTCATCTGGCTTCCTTCACTCAGCATAATTCTTTTGAGATTCATCCATGTTGTTATACACATATATCAATATTTCTTTTTTCAGAACAGTATTTCATTGTATGGATATACTACAAACCTTTTCTTCATTCACATATTGAAGAACATTTGCACTGTTTCCAATTTTGAATATTAGAAATAAAGCTGACTTGAAGTTTTGTGACAAGTGTTTTTATGAACATATGCTTACATGTCTCATAGGTGATTGTATATAGATACATTCTGATTTGTAGACATTGTTTAAATTTTACATTTAGGTCTATGATCCACTTAATTTTTGTATTTTGTGTGAGGTGTGGCTCCAAGTTTCTTTTATGCATATGGATATCTAGTTTTTCCAACACTGTCTCTTGAAAGATGATAATTTTGCCACTAAATTGCCTTTTATATTTTTGTCAAAAATCAGTTGCCTATATGCGTGTGGGTCTGTTTCTGGAATCTCTCTTTTATTCCACTGATGTATGAGGAGTTCAGCTCCTGGCCAAAATTCTATGCGTGATCCTTCAGGCCCAACCATAGGCAACTACAAGGCTTTGTGCAGTAGGCCTTATGGGGGAGACTGTCCTCCCCACGTCAGGCTTGGTGTACAGCCACTTTGCTGTAGTCTCTGGAAGGAACTGCGGTTAAGGACACAACCCTCCCACCTTCCCCTGGCCAGTCATACTTATATGCATATCTGCGTTACAGCCCTGGCACTTCCATTCCAAGGCCTCCTTATCAGAGCTGGGACTGAGGCACTTTTTCCACCCCACTCCAAGCCCACTGAGACCTATTTATGGAAGAGTGTGTGGAGGTGTAGGGAGTTTTGTCTGAGGGACTTTTCCTCACTCTGACTCAATATGTTTCCATTTCCAGCCCTTCCCATCTTCCAACCCTGGTTACTCCAGGTGGGTACAAAAGGCAGGAGCCTTTCGTTTAGAACTCCTTAGCAGTGATATGATTTCTCTCATTTGTGTTGCATATCATCTGACCCATGCTCAGGGCCATCTGTGGGGAAAAGCAGACACTGGGGAGCCAGGTCTTTTCTCTTTTGCTGCTTAACGCACTGTCACACAGAGTGGATACAAACTTGATGGTTACTTCAAGTTTGGCTCATTGTCCTAATTGACCACCTGGATATCTGGCAGCTTGACAATCTATTTATCTATGTTTATGCCAATGCCATACTTTTTCATTGCTAAAGCATTATAATAACCCTTGAGATCAGGTAGTGTTAGTCCTCCAACTGATGTCCTTCTTTTTCATAGTCACTTTGGATATTATATGTCCTATGCATTTCCATATGAATTTTAGTTTCCATTTTCCAATTTCTAAAAAAAAACACACACACACACAACTCTCCTAGGATTTTGATTGAAATCTATAATCAGGCAAGGATTGAGATCTTAACAATATAGAGGCTTATCACCTATGAACATAGTATACCTTTCCACGTATTTAGATCTTTTTAAATTTCTCTCAGCAACGTTTTGTAGTTTTCAGTGTATAGGTCTCATACATCTTTTGTCAGACTTATCTTTAAGTTTTAATATTTTTGAAGCTATTATAATTTTCTTATTTTCAATCTGTTTGTCTATTATTTGTGAATATATATATTCACTAAATTATTTATTTTTATATATTATCATGTATCCTGCAACATTGCTAAACTCATGTAGCAGGTTTTCATATATTCCATAAGATATTCTAAATAAATTATAACTTTTTTGTGATTAAAGACAGTTTTACTTCTTCTCTTCTAATCTGGATGACTTACTGTTTTGTCTTGCTCGAAAGCACTGACCAGAACTTCTAGAACAATGTTGAATAGAAATGGTGAGAACAGAGATCCTTGTTTTTATTCCTACTCTTAGAGGGAAACCATTCAATTGTTCACCATTAAGTATTTTTCCAGTATGTTTTCCCTAGATGCCCCTTTGCAAGTTCTCTTCTATTCTTTCAATGCTGAACGTTTTTAATCAGAAGTTGATGCTGAATTTTGACATTGCTTTCTCTGCATGTGTTAAGATGATTGCTTGGTTTTTCTCTTTTTAGTTAGTTAATATGATGAATTATGTTGATTGATATGTGACTGATAAACCAGCCTTGCGTATCTGGAATATAAATCCCTCTTTGTCACCATGCGTCTTCCTTTTTATGTTGCATTGGATTTGATTTGCTAAATAATATTGCTTAGGGGGGAGGAGCAAGATGGCAGAGGAGTAGGAGACCTAAATTTCGTCTGGTCCCAGGAATTCAACTAGATAGGGATCAAACCATTCTGAACACCTACGAACTCAACAGGAGATGGAAGGAAAGAAGAGCAGCAACTCTCTGAATGGAAAAGCGACCACTTTCTGGAAGGTAGGACGTGCAGAGAAGTGAATCCAAGGCGATATTCGGGAGGATAGATGGTGGGGGAGGGGGCCTCTGTCGGCTGCTTCTGGCAAGTGATAGAGCATAGGGGCACAAAATCAGAACTTTTAGAAGTCGGCTCCGCTGAGGAATGTCACTCCAGTGGCTAAGCGGGGGGTGGAACCCTCGCTGGGACAATGTGGTCTCAGGACCCTTGGGGCCACAGAAAGACCAGGGGTGCCTGAGTGTAGCAGAGCTCCCAGGTTTCGGAGCGGGGAAGCCAGCTGCAGAGACGGAGCCGAGGAGTGGGCTCTCAGCTTGGAGTTGCCATAAACCATGATCTGCGGCACAGTCGGGCCACTGCTCCTCCAGCAGGGACCCAACAAGTGGCAGATCCGGGGAGACTCCCCTTCCTTCCCTGGGAGGAGCAGTGCAGGAGCACACCGCAGGGATCTGTTGGGTTTGGAGACTCCACACGGGGTCGTGTGCCAGAGATAGAAATGCTCAGTCACAGGCCGGGTGAGCACGGAGTGCGGCCAGAGACCGGGGAGATAGGAGTGATTGAATGCTTTACTCTGGGGGTACACTGAGGAGTGGGACCCCGAGTTCTCGGCTCCTCTGGGGCAGAGATTGAGAGGCCGCCATTTTCACACTCGTCCTCCAAAGCTGTAGGGAAAGCTTGCAGGGAACAAAAGCTCCTGAGAGCAAACCCGAGCAGATTACTTAGCCCCGACCGGCAAGGGCGGGGCAATTCTGCCTCCGGCAAAGACATTTGGGAACCACGGCAACAGGCCCCTCCCCCAGAAGATCAGCAAGAACAACCCACCAAGACCAAATTTACCCACCAATGAGAACGTCAGAACTCCAGCGCTAGGGGAATACAGCACATAGAATTCATGGCTTTTTTCCCCTGATTCTTTAGTCTTTCAAAGTTAATTTTTTTAATTTTCTTTTTTTTCCTTTTTTATTTTTTTAAAATTTTCTTTTTCCCTTTTTCAGCCAACATCTTATCAATCCCTTTTTAAAAATCTTTTTTATTTTTCATTTTTAGAGTCATGGTCTATTCCTTCATAGTAGTTAACCTTATTTTTGGTGTATATATATAAGTTGTTCTCTCTTTAAAATTTTGGAATACACTTGCTTCTAACAGACCAAAATATACCCTAAATCTCTAGTATATGGCTTTGTTCTGGTCTCCTGCCTGATCACATTATCTCCTTTTTTTTTTTTT
>NW_022590224.1:0-1703 GCF_004348235.1 Phoca vitulina | reverse complement strand
TTTTTTTTTTTTTAATTTCTCTTCTTTCTTTTTTCAACCAACTTCTTATCAATTCCTTTTATAAAATCTTTTATAATTTTTATCTTTACAGTCATATTCCATCCCTTCATTTTATTTACCCTTATTTTTGAACATATATAAGCTTTTCTTTCTTTAAAAATTTGGGAGGCACTTTCTTCTAACAGACCAAAATACAACCAAAATCTGTGTGTGGCACTGATCTATGCACCAGCCTGATCATATTTGATCATATTCTTTTTTTTTTTTTTACCTTTTTCTTTTTCTTTTTTTTTTCTTTTTTCTTTCTTTCCCTTTCTTTTTCCCCAGTTTCAGGTCTCTTCAGATTTGTTTGGTGTATATTTTTCTGGGGTCATTGTTACCCTGTTAGCATTTTGTTCTCTCATTCATCTATTCTCCTCTGGACAAAATGCAAGATGGAAAAAAATCACCTCAAAAAAAAAGAACAAGAGGCAGTACCACCTGCCAGGGACCTAATCAATACCGACAGTAGTAAGATGTCAGAACTAGAGTTCAGAATGACGATTATAAAGATACTAGCTGGGCTAGAAAAAGGCATGGAAGATATTAGAGAAACCCTTTCTGGAGAAATAAAAGAACTAAAATCTAACCAAGTCAAAATCAAAAAGTCTATTAATGAGGTTCAATCATAAATGGAGGCTCTAACTGCTAGGATAAATGAAGCAGAAGAGAGAATTAGTGAGATAGAAGACCAAATTATGGAAAATAAAGAAGCTGAGAAAAAGAGAGATAAACAACTACTGGATCATGGGGGAAGAATTCGAGACATAAGTGATACCATAAGATGAAACAATATTAGAATAACTGGGATCCCAGAAGAAGAAGAAACAGAGAGAAGGGCAGAAGGTATACTGGAGCAAATTATAGCAGAGAACTTCCCTAATTTGGGGAAGGAAACAGGCATCAAAATCCAGTAGGCACAGAGAACCCACCTCAAAATCAATAAAAATAGGTCAACACCCCGACATCTAATAGTAAAACTTACGAGTCTGAGACAAAGAGAAAATCCTGAAAGTAGCTCGGGAGAAGAGATATGTCACCTACAATGGTAGAAACATTAGATTGGTAACAGACCTATCCACAGAGACCTGGCAGGCCAGAAAGGACTGGCATGATACATTCAGAGCACTAAATGAGAAAAATATGCAGCCAAGAATACTATATCCAGCTAGGCTGTCACAAGGAGAGATAAAAAGCTTCCAGGACAAACAAAAACTAAGAGAATTTGCAAACACAAAACCAGCCCTCCAAGAAATATTGAAAGGGGTCCTCTAAGCAAAGAGAGAGCCTAAAAGTAACATAGACGAGAAAGGAACAGAGACAATATACAGTAACAGTCACCTTACAGGCAATACAATGGCACTAAATTCATATCTTTCAATAGTAACCTTGAAGGTAATTAGGCTAAATGTCCCAATCAAAAGACACAGGGTATCAGATTGGATAAAAAAACAAGGCCCTTCGATATGCTGTCTGCAAAAGACTCATTTTAGACCCAAAGACACCTCCAGATTTAAAGTGAGGGCGTAGAAAATCATTTACCATGCTAATGGACACCAAAAGAAAGCTGGGGTGGCAATCCTTATATCATAAAAAATAGATATTAAACCAAAGACTATAAGAGATGAGGAAGGACACTATATCCTACTTAAAGGGTCTATCCA
>NW_022590223.1:3828-19954 GCF_004348235.1 Phoca vitulina | reverse complement strand
CTCATCTCTTATTACAGTCTTTGGTTTAAAATCTAATTTGTCTGATATAAGGATTGCCACCCCAGCTTTCTTTTGGTGTCCATTAGCATGGTAAATGGTTTTCCACCCCCTCACTTTCAATCTGGGGGTGTCTTTGGGTCTAAAATGAGTCTCTTGCAGACAGCATATCGATGGGTCTTGTTTTTTAATCCAATCTGATAGCCTGTGTCTTTTGATTGGGGCATTTAGCCCATTTACATTCAGGGTAACTATTGAAAGATAGGAGTTCAGTGCCATTGTATTGCCTGTAAAGTGACTGTTACTGTATATTGTTTGTGTTCCTTTCTGGTCTATGTTGCTTTTAGGCTCTCTCTTTGCTTAGAGGACCCCTTTCAAGATTTCTTGTAGGGCTGGTTTCGTGTTTGCAAATTCCTTTAGTTTTTGTTTGTCCTGGAAGCTTTTTATCTCTCCTTCAATTTTCAATGACAGCCTAGCTGGATATAGTATTCTTGGCTGCATATTTTTCTCATTTAGTGCTCTGAATATGTCCTGCCAGTCCTTTCTGGCCTGCCAGGTCTCTGTGGATAAGTCTGTTGCCAATCTAATGTTTCTACCATTGTAGGTTACAGATCTCTTCTCCCGAGCTGCTTTCAGGATTTTCTCTTTGTCTCTGAGACTCGTAAGTTTTACTATTAGATGTCGGGGTGTTGACCTATTTTTATTGATTTTGAGAGGGGTTCTCTGTGCCTCCTGGATTTTGATGCCTGTTTCCTTCCCCAAATTAGGGAAGTTCTCTGCTATAATTTGCTCCATTATACCTTCTGCACCTCTCTCTCTTTCTTCTTCTTCTGGGATCCCAATTATTCTAATGTTGTTTCGTCTTATGGTATCGTTTATTTCTCGAATTCTGCCCTCGTGATCCAGTAGTTGTTTATCTCTCTTTTTCTCAGCTTCTTTATTTTCCATCATTTGGTCTTCTATCTCACTGATTCTTTCTTCTGCCTCATTTATCCTAGCAGTTAGTGCCCCCATATTTGATTGCACCTCATTAATAGCCTTTTTGATTTCTACTTGGTTCGATTTTAGTTCTTTTACTTCTCCAGAAAGGGTTTCTCTAATAACTTCCATGTTTTTTTCAAGCCCAGCTAGTATCTTTAAAGTGATGATTCTGAACTCTAGATCTGACATCGTACTAATGTCCGTATTGAGTAGGTCCCTGGCAGTCGGTACTACCTCTTGTTCTTTTTGTTGAGGTGATTTTTTCCGTCTTGTCATTTTGTGCAGAGGAGAATAGATTAATGAGAGAACAAAATGCTAGCAGGGTAACAACGTCCCCAGAAAATATACTCTAAACAAATCAGAAAAGACCTGAAGCAGTGGGAAAAGAAAGGGAAAGAGAGAAAAAAGAAAAGGAAAGAAAAAAAGAAAAAAGAAAAAGATAAAGATAAAAACAAACAAAAGCAGAACAAAACAAAACAAAACAAAAACAGAATGTGATCAAATATGATCAGGCTGGATTATAGATCAGTGCCACACACTAGATTTTGGGTGTATTTTGGTCTGTTAAAAGAAAGTCCCTCCCAAAATTTTAAAGAAAGAAAAACTTATATATGTACAAAAATAAGGGTTGATATGATGAAGGGATGGAATATGACTGTAAAGATGGAAATTATAAAAAATTTTAAAAAAGGATTTGATAAGTTGTTTGAAAAAAGAAAGAAGAGGATTAAAAAAAAAAGAAAGAAAGAAAAAAGGGGGAGAATGTGATCAGGCAGGGGAGTAGAAAAAAACCATACACTAGAGATTTAGAGTATATTTTGATCTGTTAGAAGAAACTATCTCAAGATTTTAAAGAGAGAACAACTTATATATATATGCCAAAAATACGGGTAACTACTATGAAGGGATAGAATATGACTTTAAAAATGAAAAATAAAAATGTTTTTTTTTAAAAAAGGGATTGATAAGATGTTGGTTGAAAAAGGGAAAAATAAAAATTCAAAAAAAAAGAAAAAAGGAAAAAAGAAAAAAAGACAGTTAAAAAAAATAATTAACTTTGAAAGACTAAAGAATCATGGTAAAAAAGCCATGAATTCTATGTGCAGTATTCCCCTAGCGCTGGAGTTCTGCCGTTCTCATTGATCGGTAAACTTGGTCTTGGCTGGCTGTTCTCGCTGATCTTCTGGGGGAGGGGCCTGTTGCCGTGGTTCCCAAATGTCTTTGCCGGAGGCGGAATTGCCCCGCCCTTGCTGGTCCGGGCTAAGTAATCTGCTCGGGTTTGCTCTCCGGAGCTTTTGTTCCCTGCAAGCTTTCCGTACAGCTTTGGAGGCGGAGAGTGAAAATGGCAGCCTCCCAGTCTCCGCCCCGGCGGAGCCGAGAACTCGGGGTCCCGCTCCTCAGCGAGCCCCCAGAGAAAAGCAGTCAGTCACTCCCGTCTCCCCGGTCTCCGGCCGCACTCCGCGCTCACCTGGCCTGTGACCGCGCCTTTCTATCTGGCACCCGACCCCGGGTGGAGTCTCCAAACCCAGCAGATCCCTGCGGTGCGCTCCCCGCCGCTCCTCCCGGGGGAGGAAGGGGAGTCTCCCCGGATCTGCCGCTTGTTGGGTCCCTGCTGGAGGAGCAGTGGCCCGACTGTGCCGCGGATCATGGTCTATGACAACCCCGAGCTGAGAGCCCGCGCCTGGGCTCCGTCTCTGCAGCCGGCTTCCCCGCTCTGATCCCTGGGAGCTCTGCCGCACTCAGGCACCCCCGGTCTTCCTGTGACCCCGAGGGTCCTGAGACCACACTGTCCCGCGAGGGTTCCACCACCCACTTCGCCACCAGAGTGACGTCCCTCAGCGGAGCAGACTTCTAAAAGTTCCGATTTTGTGCTCCGCGGCTCTATCACTTGCCAGAAGCGGCCGACGGAGGCCCCTCCCCCGCCGTCTATCCTCCCGAATATCGCCTCGGATTCACTTCTCCGCACGTCCTACCTTCCAGAAAGTGGTCGCTTTTCTGTTCAGAGAGTTGTTGCTCTTCTTTTCTTTGATCTCCTGTTGAGTTTGTAGGTGTTCAGAATGGTTTGATCCCTATCCAGCTGAATTCCTGAGAGGAGAGGAAATCCAGGTCTCCTACTCCTTCGCCATCTTGCTCCGCCCCCCAGGACCCTACGTTTCTGAGGCGATTGGATGCTTCTGGAAGAATGTTAAGTGGGGGTAGAGGCTAGGAATAAGAAGTACAAAGGGGACAATACAATAAATAAATAGTAAATAAACATGTAATAAACAGTAAATAAACATGCTTCCTGTGAGAAAAGTAAAAGCTACAAAATAGAAACAATTCCATGTGAGGGGATAGAAAGAAAGGTTAGCAAAGAACCGCAGGATGTATTGTATCCTGGAGGTTCCAGCTTTCACCTCACTCTTCTCTGATGGGCAGTAAAGTTGTCAGGTTCAGACCAGGAAGGGACAGCTTCGCTCTGCTCTTCTGGTTCCCAGGGGCTACTTCTCTGTGGAAGGAAATCTGCGTCCCTGATCTTCCACATCCCCAGGCCTCACTTGATGGTTAGGTCAGTGCGCCACCTCATCTCAGGCCTGCCAGGTAACCTGACACCATTCCTCATGCATTTAAAGAGGTGTGTGTGAGAGAGAAAGACATGGAGGGCTTGTTGTCATGAGTTCAAAGAGCTGAAAGTTGTCTACGCTGTTCTTCAGGCCTTCAAGTACCTAGTAAATATTAAGGATGGCTTTTACTTGGGTGTTACCAGGATTTAGTTTGCTGCTTTAATTTTTTTTTTTTTTCAGATTGTTCAGCTTATTTCTTTTTTTTTATTTTACATTTTTTGTTATGTTAATCACCATACATTACATCATTAGTTTTTGATGTAGTGTTCCATGATTCATTGTAAAGTTTGCTGCTTTAGTTAGCTTTAATCCCTCTTTCATAATCAAAATTTTCTTCTGAGCACACTCACATATATTCGGGTTCATCAACATCAATTTCTCCAGCACCTTTTAATAGGTTAATATTAAATATTGATATTTAATGATACTATTTTAATATTGTCTTATAATCAATAACAAACTCTATATAATAGGAGAAAACAGTAATACAAATCCCATTAAAAATAGGTGGCACGTTTCCTTTTTAAAAAGCCTAAATGTCATCTATATAAAATGTGATTTGATAAAAATTCACATATACAACACAAATTCAGAAACACAGATTCTATGGCATATATACATGAAAATTAAAGCAATATAGATGGAAAATGTACAAGAAAAATTTGTACAACATGACATTTCTGAGAGTTAGCAAATGTAGTTTGGGGATATTTAGGGAAGTTTCCTTCAACATGCAGAAGAGTCCTAATATTTACTAGGTTGTTTCCATGTATGTGATTTCATATTATTTCCTTAGAGTGCACTTTAACTTAGTATGGATGTCCTTGATTAATGGGAACTAAGCTTCAGGGAGACTGAGAGATTTAACGGTAAGTGAAATAAGAATCAGGATTGCAAACTGGGTCTACGGCTGCCAGGTCTCAGGCCATGTATTCAATGTTTCCATTATCTGCCATTTTTCCTTTCGCCAAGTGGCTTTGCTGTGAGAGAGTAAATACAGTGAGGACACTAGAACTCCACCTCACAGCCTGCTCATTGGTGACACAGCTTGACTTAAAGGGAGTCATCCTCTCTATTGCCTTCCCAGAAAGAGACCAAAAACAAACAAACAAACAAAAATGAAAACCAGCGCAGTTAAAAAGAACTGGACATACAGGATGGGAGAATACCTGTTTGCTAGGAATTCTGTGACTTCATTCCCTCATTGCAGCCTAGGATTAATTCAGCCATGCTCCATGTGAGTGTGAACTCAGTTCTGGATCTGAAAGCAGTAACAGGAGGGTGTATGGAAATGTTAGCTGTGAGAAGTGAGATTGTTTGAAAGAGAGCGGATCACAATACGGGATTTAATATGTAAAGAAAAATCACTGTGGATTCTTAAAATGAGAAATAAATATGCAGAATGTATTTTAGGAAAAAATTTCTGTCAGTGTAATAGAGAGCAACAACACTGAGTGTAGACAGCAGATCCATCAGGAAATGTGTTATAAAACACTGTGCCTGGAGGCAGAAACAGTGTGGACTCCCTGAAAGGTGACTGCAACTCTCCATCAGATTTCAATCTCTCTTTCGTCCTTATCATTGGATCATGCCAGGACCCATTCCCAAACCTCCCTTGCTTGGAGTTCACACGTGTGTGAACAAAAAGAAATACCCCCTTCCACACTGATACCTTCTTTTCTACTTTCTCCCTTCTCGTCCCCAGGCCACAAGGGGGGATCTGGATACATCTGATAGATAACTGGGATGCCTTGTTTTGATTCCCTAAAGAGCTTGCATGAAAAAGTACCACCAAAATACCTCCTGTTTTTGCAGCAACCTGCCCAGAGAGTTATGTGAGAGATGAATAAGCATGTCTTCTGTTTGACCCACTGCATTCTATGCTCTGTTTTGTTTCAGCAATTTAGCCGACACAAGGAATACAAACAAGAATCTATGAAATGCTGAACACAGGAAGGTTATTAAAAGATAAGGACAGGGGCGCCTGGGTGGCTCAGTTGGTTAAGCGACTGCCTTCGGCTCAGGTCATGATCCTGGAGTCCCTGGATCGAGTCCCGCATCGGGCTCCCTGCTCAGCAGGGAGCCTGCTTCTCCCTCTGACCCTCCCCCCTCTCATGTGCTCTCTCTCTCTCATTCTCTCTGTCTCAAATAAATAAATAAAATCTTTAAAAAAAAAAAAAAAGATAAGGACAGGAAGAAGTACACAGGATTCAAAATGGTAACAAAATTGCCATTTATTGAGCACCTAATGAGACCCAGGAACATTCACATATACAATCTTGTGTCCCAGAATGAACAGCTTCCACAAATAAATTCTATTTTGCCCATTTTTATCAGTAAAAATACTGAGACTGAGAGTCAACTTTCTGAGATAATGAAATTTGCATGACATGAGTCAACTTCAAGGATGACTTCAAAAACACATGCTTTTCCCAAAAGCTGTACTCAGATCTTCCACAAATACTTGTAAGATTAGGAAGACGTTTTACTCAACTGTCCCCTAAAGAGAGTCTACCCCTCATTTATCCTGAAAAAATGTAAGTCATTCAAAGTGAAAAACTTAATGGAGGTTAAACAGTACATATCATGTGTGAGAAAGTGACTCATCTTTTTGATGGTTTTAATTGTTTATTAGTATTATTTTCCCTGGTTTTACTTCATAGAAATACTGAGGTTGCTTTTACTTGAAAGAAAAACATAGGTCTTAAAGCAGAGCCTTAGAGGCACTTATTAACTTGCTAGCTCTTTAGTAGAACACTTTATCTGTGACTTTAATAGCTTTGTGCTGCAACAGTCCTTTATGGACAGTAAATAGGTTTCCCTTGAAGTTCACAGCACCATATAATTTCAGAGGTCGAAAAAAAAAAAAAGCTCAGAGGTCACATGGCCCAGCCCCTCTATTTCATGCTAGTGATGGAAAGACCCAAAAAATGGAAAGGAACTTACCTAATGTCATAAAACTGGCTTGAGACAAAAGCAAGAGCGACTATCCCTAATTTTCCTTAGGAGGTGATTTTTCTGCTGCAGCTAACCCATAGACGTCAAGTCTCTCAGAGCACTTCTGACAAAGGGAGATAGGTCAAATTAACCGCAAACACAATCATGAAATTGGCTTTTCTAATGAAAACATATCTTCTAAGACAAATTCAAGACGATTTTTAAATTTTAATACTTTTGGTTAAAAAGTAAACAATACTTACTTTCCTAGGAAGACTTTTTTTTTAATTCTTCCTTTAAATGTTGCTGTTAAAATTCATCTTTACTTTTCTCAGAATATCAAAATGGGAAGGCATCTATCTCCTGACATGAGGGGGAGGGGGGCGAGAGAGAGGGGAGGAATGTGCTACCCTTTTAAATGTAGAGACTATATAGGGTTTAATGCAGAGATGGACCTGGAGGGCTATTTGGTCACATGATTACAAAAATCCTCATTTACTTGTGTTGACTTAATGTCCCAGTTAGGTCCTCCAGGGCAAAGTTGAAGAGGTATGATGATATTTTTTTTCTTTTAAAGATTTTATTTATTTATTTGAGAGAGAGAGAGAGAGCATGAGCAGGGGGAAGGGGGGGAGGCAGAAGGAGAGGGAGGGAGGGAAGAAGAGGCAGATTCCCAACTGAGCAGGGACCCCAATGTTGGGCTCCATCCCAGGACCCAGAGATCATGACCTGAGCCAAAGACAGAAGCTTAACCGACTGAGCCACCCAGGCGCCCCAATATGATGTATTTGTAGTTATAGTTTCATTACCTATCTCAAAGAGAAAACTTCGTATTCCGTCATTTAGTTTATTTGTACTGGATTTTGGGGAAGATATGTAGTGCATTAAGGAAGTTTCTGCCGTTTTCTGTTTCATTTTTTAAAATTATGAATGAGTGTTAAATTTTGTCAAATATTTTTTCTGCATATATCAAGATTATCACGGATTTATAAATTCAATATGCTCATATTTTCTTAAGGAATGTTGCCTTACTGTTCATGAGAGAGGTTGATACATAATTTTCTTTTGCTGTGAGGTACTTTCCAGAATTTGGTATCAACATTACACTGACCTCAAAATAGTTGGGAAATATTATCACATTTATATTTAGAAGAGGATTTCTTTGTTTTTCTCCTTTAAATGTTTTCTTTCTTATATGCTTTTCCTTAAGTAATTGGAATGTACTAGTGAAGAAATCTGAGTCTATAGATTTCTTTCTGCATAGTTTTTAATTAGGACAATATGATGTAGGACTATGAAGATATTTTTATTTCTTTTTGCATCAGTTTTGGTACTTTTCTTACCCAGTAATTTGGGAATTTTATCTAAAAAATAAATAAATTTGGAATTTATTGCCAAAAAATCCTCCTAATATACATTTTTATTATCAGTGAGGTCATAAATGATGCATGCTTTACTAGTAATTAGAGACTACTCTATTTTCTTAATTATTCTTTCTAAGTATTTATCAATTTTATACAAACATAAAAATATTATTTATTTTATGTTTTTATTTTATTAAATTCTTTTATCATTTTTGCATAATTTTTGTTACCTTCAGACTTAAACTGCTATGTGGGAGCTTAACTCATTGATTTACTCTCTATGAATAAGCTCAAATTTGTTAATAACGTTCACCAAAACTTCTATACACAGGCAATTTGTTTTATAAGTTACTGAGAGAGGCTTGAAATATTTTCCACTATAAATTTGGATTTTATAATTAATCATTGAAATTCATGGGTTTGTTGTTGCTGCATATATTCTGAAGCTAGATTATTAGATACATACAAAATAAAAATGGTTAGATTTTGCATTTAAATAGAAACTCCTATTACTGTCAAATACCTCAATTTATTTCCAGTAAAGTTTCTGTCTTCCTCTCTTAGAGTTCACTCTGTCTTATTAGAATAGCTATTTTAGTTTATATTTGTTTGTATTTGCATTGTGTAACTTCTTCCCCTTCATTCATTTTTCAGCTTGTTTGGGTCTTTGTTTTTAAACTGAATTTCTTGAAAGTAGTAAATAGTTAATTTTTTCAGAGTGACAAATGTTGCTTTTTATGTGGAGTATTTAGTCCATTTAAATTAATTATAACTTCTGATACATTAGTATTTAACTTTTCTGTCCCAGTGGTTGGATGGGTCTTTTAATCTCCTTTCTTGCCCCCTCCCTCTGCTTTTTTTGGAATTATTTCTGTTTGTATCATTCCATTTCCCCACCAATTACTTTGTTTCACTATTCATTAGTTTTATATTCTTTTAGTAATTAACCTACATTTTTGATGTGTTACAGCTGATTGTAAAGGAGCACATTTACTACCAGGAAGTAGTGAACCCAGGATATAAGAATCCACTCTCCTTTTGAGTGATTGCTCTCATGTGTTTTATTGCCATTTATATTTCATTTCCTTCAAGCACTACTGTTATTGTTCTACATAGTCAATGTTCTTTTAAATTAATCCACCTGTTCACTCTTTCCATTACTCCTAGCTCTTCCCCACATTTGCAGACTTACCTTAGTAGTTATTCTGTTCTATCCGTATAATCCCCATTAATATTTCTCTGAATGTGGAATTTCTAATAACACATCCTCTCAGTTTTTGTTTATCTAAAAATATCGCCATTTTCACTCTTCTCTTGAAGACTATTCTTCACTTTGTACACAATTTTCGGTTAGCAGTAATTTGCTGTTGCGCACAAACACATAATTCTATTCTGTTTACCACAGATTCTATTGAGAAGTCAATTTCCAATATTATGGTTGTAACTTTTCCCCCCCTGGCAGATTTATAATTTTACCTTTGATTTAATTATCTGTTTTCTTTATCCGGACACATAATTATATTTATGTTAGAACACATTACTTTATACTACATACATTATACAATACTTTATGTATCTTAGTCCTATTTCTTTCTTCCTCTGCTTTAGTCTGAACATCTGCTAAACTATGTTTCAGATCATAAAATTTTTATTCTGGGATGTTTTCTTTGAAACTCATCAACTGAGTTCATTATTTCAGTTAGCATATGTTTTATTTTGTTGTTTTAGACTTTTCATTGTATTTTTTTATTAATATCAGTTCTCTGGTGATTTTTTTATTTTTTCACATTTTTTTACCATCTTAATCAAAATTATTTTAAACTCTCTGATAAATTCAATATTTGAATTTCTTTTTTTTTTAGGATTTTATTTATTTGAGAGAGAGCACGCATGAGCGGGGAAGGGCGGGAGGGTCAGAAGGAGAAGGAGAAACAGATTCCCCTGTGAGCAGGGAGCCCAACTCAGGGCTTGATCCCAGGACCCTCAGATCATGACCTGAGCCGAAGGCAGACGCTTAACCGACTGAGCCACCCAGATGCCCCAATATTTGGATTTCTTAAGGGTCTGTTACCTTTCTCTATTTTTCTGTTTATCTTTTGCTATGTATGCGTAGGAGTTCTTTTCTGAACAATAGAAGCTCTAGGTGATGGTTATTTCCCTCAAATAAGATTGTGCTTTCTGCTGCTTGCAGATACTTCCTACCTGAAATCATGTGAATACAATCAGTGATTGAGCTAATCTAAAGATGAATTCCATCTTTATGAGAGTTGACTGACATTTAGATTTTACCTATTCCCATGATAATGTCCCTCAAGAGTAGAAATGTATAACTAGAAATTTTAACAGGTCTGGGGGCGCCTGGGTGGCTCAGTTGGTTAAGCGACTGCCTTCGGCTCAGGTCATGATCCTGGAGTCCCTGGATCGAGTCCCACATCGGGCTCCCTGCTCAGCAAGGAGCCTGCTTCTCCCTCTGACCCTCTCCCCTCTCATGTGCTCTCTCTCTCTCATTCTCTCTGTCTCAAATAAATAAATAAAATCTTTAAAAAAAAAAAAAGAAATTTTAACAGGTCTGTCCTCCCTGTTTGCTCTTGGATTTCAGTTTTGTGTTTCCCAAGAGACCAGTGAATTCCTTCTGAGTGTGTGTGTCTCTCTCAGACACTGCTTTCCAATAGCCTTTACAGCTTACCACCTCTGTCTGCAGATACCTGCAGGGAAGGGTGGTAAGGGATGCTGGGCTCACCTCAGGGTGTTTTCTTTCTCTCCTGGATCTTGGCCACCTCATACTGACTGTATTAGTAGAATTCAGATGTTTTCATGCAGATTTCTTGTATATATTTTTTAACTTTTGTGGTAGTTCTCAGAGGGAAGTTTGGATTGATACAAGTTATTGCTTTAGATGTGGAAACAGATGTCATACAATTTTAAACAGTATTCACCTTGCCAGAGGAGATTGGATGTGGGTAAAAATTGAGCCATATTTTAAAGTTATTTAATTATCTTCTGAGCACCATAATTATGTCGCATTAAATTTGTGAGTGTGTTGAAAAACTGGCATTATTTGGCTAAAGTTAAACAGTTAAAATGACAGCCAAATGACTTTCACTTCTGGAAAGTGGAAACATCATGAGAAAACATTACTTTCCACCCCAACAATGAAAGCAGGAACAATATTCTACAAAATTGTAATGCTTTGAACCTAGCAGAGAGTTGAAGGTTATTTGAAGAACTGAAAGCCTAATGGTGACAACCGTTCCAAGGAGAGATGGTACTCAAAACAATTTAACCCTAGGCATAATAGCAAGAAAAAGGAGAAGTTGGCCTTAGACATAAATATGAAGAATCAAGCTGTACAGTGATGTCACCATTATGGCATCCCTCATTTCGGTCCTCTCTTTAAAAACTGAAATGTGGCATCTACACATGAACAAACGTGCCTCTATGAGAGCTGTGGGAACCAGCACCATATGCCAAGGAACACGGGAGAAGACTCACCCACCTGTGCGTTGGGTAGTAACACAGACCTCCGTACGAGCTGCAGAACTGACCGGAGCCTATGAACCAGCTTCAATCCCTTGTAACCATGGCCAGGAGCACCTGGAGAACACAGACTTGGCAGACACCCACAGACCAGAGAACCTTTATAGAAGTCCAGGTTTCCAGAGGAGAAGTCTCAGCACTCTATTGAGTTTGGGCACATTGGAGTTCTCCAGTGTCACCCCATTCCCCAAGGTGACACAGCTTAGAGCTAGCAAAGGTTAATGGTCACTCCTACGGCAACAGGGAAAGCAGTGAGTGGATGCCCAGCATACGCAGCTGGGCAGGACGCTGCTAACGCTGCTAAAGAAACCCATGACATTGGTCTTGCAACAACTTTTTAGCTATGACACCCAAAAGCACAAGTGAAAAAAGTAAAATTGTCTCTCTTGTACTTCATTTTTTGGTGCTATTGGAAGTAATATAGTTTATTTTTTCCAAGTTCCCCTTGCTCATTGCTGATATATAGGCATATGATTTTTTTTTATACCAATGTTGTAACCTGTGACCTTACTAAACTCATATTAATTCTTAGAAACTTTTGTACATACTTTGGGGTTTTACACAATAAATAGTCATGTCTGCTGTGAACCAAAATAGTTTTCTCTTTTCCTTATGGCCATGTTAGTTCTACTGATGAGACTATTGAACTAAATCTTCATGTCTGTTTCTAGCATCTCCATTTCATTCTTTCTTAGAGTTTCCATTTTTCTGCAGAAACAAGCTATTTGATCTTTCCTGTTGCCAAAATTTTCCATTAGAGCTGTTAACATATTAACCCGAGTTCTCTAAATTCCCTGTCTGATACTTTCAACATCCCCCCTCTCAGTCTGGTTCTGATAATTGTTTTGTCTCTTCAGACTGGGCTATTTATTGCCTCTTTGTATACTTCACAATTTTTTTGTTGAAAGCCAGACACACTGTACAGTACTCAGGTAAATGATTTCGCTCCGAGAGGAGCACACATTTCCTTCTGCTGGGGTTTTGCTGTGTGGGTTTGTGTACATCTACGTCGGAGTCGGGCTGTGTTTAAAATGAGTTATTGTTATTATTATTCCTAGCACACCAGAGCCTTCAAATCCCTCTAGAGATGACAGTTGTTGGTCTGGATGAACTTTCTAGAAGGGTTCCCTCAGTGTTTACTCTAAGTTTGGCTTTGGGTCCTCCCCAGAGAAAACCCATTCCTGGCTGGTCTCCCGGATGTGCTGTCAATGCTTGTCAGTGTGGTTGTGCAGGTGGGAAAGGAAACATTCCCTGATGTTCTGATTAAGCCTGAGGATTAGGCAGACTCTGTCAACCTGGTCTCCAGGTCTGCATTTCACGAGTATTTCTGCTTCTCTTCTGGATGTAATGTTGGGCTGAGTGTCTCTTCTTATCCCTGAGCCAGGGGTAGAGCTTGTTTTTCCTTCCCTCCTTTCTCTCCTCTAATTGCGTGGGTTTTTACTCTGTCCTCGGAAAGGTTCTCACTGCATGTTGTTGTCCTTCCTCCTTCAGATTAAGGCTTATGCTCCATATGGGGGAACAGAGAGATTGAGTCTGGCCAGAATGTTCCCAATGGCTTCCATTCCCCGACCCCAGGATCCCCTTATCCTCCCTGCGAGTCCCTGGTGAGAACAAGCCCAGCCAGAAGCAAAACCCCTTCATGTCTGAGACCAACAGCAACGTCTCCCACGGTGGCCACACTACACATTCAGCAATTGGTTGAAAATTTCTACCTTAATCTTCCCAGCAACTTATATAGTATGTGATGATGTCTGCCCAGGTAAGCCAATGCCCAGGTCCTGTTTCTCTCCCCAGACCTCTCTCTAAATTTCACGATAGCTCTTTACTCTGACATCAGTTTCTGGTAAGTCCAAGAAAAGTTTATAGTTTGCAGTTTACTCATCTTTTTTCCTTGTTGTGAAGATACAAGTGACAAAGTTTCTCTCCTTGACCCAATTGTGGTCAGGCTCCTCGGATCTGTCTTCTCAAGTAGGCTTCAATCTTGGCTTGTACAGACATGATTAACATTTCTAACAGCTCAGGGCCACATCTGTAGGTAACGCTAAACTTCCATAGAGTGCCTGCCTGAGAAAACTCAAGACTGCCAGAAGGATTCACTGTTTGTCCCCGCCAACACCTGAAGATGGGGCCCTGGTCTCCAGCCTCTGAGTCTAAGCTCCAGTCAGCAAACACAGGCTGGTGTCACATGGACCAACTGCCTCCCTCCAGCTTTCTGTAATTTTTCACTTTGCTGAGTCTCTGAGCCCTAGCTCGCCCCCTCTTCACTCCCTCCTTCTCCCTTGCAAACTCCCAGTCACCTTTGCACAAATCAAAAGGGAGTTCTGTTCATGCTGCACACTTTTCTAATGCAATAGTTGTTTCTGATTAAATCCTGTCCTTACCACTTTAACTAGGGGCTGGCTCTGTTTGTCTTTGGCAGGAACAACACTCCTTCCCGCTTTCTTGATCTCTGAGCCAAAAGTGAAAGTCTATATTATAACATGGGTTTATGTGTGCTTAAATACAATGCTTTCTTGTTTGTAAGTTCCTCCTAGATTCCAATACAAATATCTCTCACTATCCACTCGATAATCTTAGCAGAGGACTTTCATTAAATTGACTGTCAACAGTACAGCCCTGAGATATAAGAGGTCTAATTTTTGAGAATATCTAACTGACCCACCAAATAATAAGCAACTGTAAATGAGCCTAAAGCTTTGAATTACTTCATCTCAATCCATACTGCCAGTCTCTCTAATAACCCCCGTAGTGGAAGCTGAAAGCCATCTCTATAACTCTGTAATATCTTTTCATTTCCTAACTAATACAGAAAAGTGAAGCTTTACACTTCTTGAACATAAAAGAAAATGACTTTTATTTTATTTCCAAGATCCGTCAAATTCAGCTTTCCAATCCAATGCAGAAGAGTTATATCTCTCTGCATGTTTACCGAGAGCCTAAGTCTTAGACTTGTATTTCTCACGTTTGAGTGGCTCTCAAAAGTGCAGTGGTTGATGAAGTAAAATACCACATTCAGTGACTTGCAAATATAAAGCAAAATGCTTTTTGGGAAGCCAACTGAAATGCTTTCATTACTGACATGATCACTCTTATGTTGAAAATATAAAGTTAATAAAAGCACAGTGTATGGTGGTCTGCCACGCCCTTTGTTTTATTTTATCCAAGTGGAACCTGGCTGTGGCAGTTACCGTAAAGTATGGTGCTGTGTCCATTATAAATTCCAATTTACATGAGTTTATAATGTAGCTCTGAGAGCTCAAGATGGGCTCCAATATCCAAAGAAGTGTCAGCCCAGAAGCAACATTTTAAATGGCTTGTCTCTGCTATAGAATTCAAAGGAGGAAAAAAAATGAAATAGAAGTTTTCTTGACTGCATGCCTTTTTTCTGATAAAATATATACCTATAACTGAAAATATGTGATGCTATATTGAATTCAAGTTATTTCTGTGTATTGTGTGCTGCAGGGCCCTTGAACGTGATTTTAAAATAATAGCTTGTATAATAATAAAACCTAGAACCATCTAAAAATATCAGTACTAAAAATCTTACTTTCCTCTAAATTCAGTAACTTAAAGCCTTATGAAAAATTAGGATAAGGTGACATCAATGGTGTATTGTAATTTTTTTGAAATCTGTGTATAACTATTAAAGAAAAATAATATGAATACATTCTTAGAACAAAATAGTAAGCTTGAATAAAGATTGTTTAATTTCAAGAGCAAAACTACTCTTACTTGAAAGGAGCCACAGTTATTTGTATTTGTGATGTCCTTCCTACAATTGGAATTAAAGGGACTTGAAGAGGCTCAGATAACCAGACTCTGATCATTTTGGTACTTAGTCAACATCACGATGAAATCTAAAAAGGAAAATGAAGCCAACCAAATCTATTCTTTATGTAAAATGCAAATTATTTGAAGATTTTTACTTATTTATTTTAGAGAGAGAGAGAGAGCCATGGGGAGGAGAAGGAGAGGGAGAGAGAGAATCTCAAGCACACTCCCCACTGAGTGCAGAGCCCAACGTGGGGCTCGATCTCACGACTCTGAGATCATGACCTGAACAAAACTTGAGAGTCAGAGGCTTAACTAACTAAGCCATTCAGGTGCCCCTAAATTATTTAAAGGCAATGATAAAAATACTTGCTACTGTGAGTTCATAATGGTTCTTTTAGGAATGGATTTGTTACATGAAATCACTTAAAATATTGTAAACTTCTAATAATTATTATTAGTGTCATTTACTAGACACCAACACCTGTAGCTCTATTAACCCTTGTCTGCTTTTCAAAAATGTATGTTGACTGGATGGCTGAACAAAACAATATCCTTCAGCTGTTTCGGCTGTTGGGTTTTTCATATTACAGAGAACACTCTTATGAGCTGTTGTACACTAATTTTTATGGAGGCTTACTTCTTAGTTTCCTTTTCTTAGTTATTTGTTCAGATACCCAGAGTACACTTTGAAGGAATCATACTATTAATTTTTAGCCTTGACTGAAATATGTAATTTTTAACCCCAGCAAAAATTTGTTCTCCAATGTGGAATTCAGAAGCACTTACTATAAGTGGGCTAATTGTGTTTAGTGTTAGTAGAAAAAATAGATTTCAGAAAACTAGAACTCTAAATCAAGGTGGTCTTTTCCTAGAAAACAAATTTTATATATATATATATATATATATATATATATATATATATATATATAT
>NW_022590223.1:0-3818 GCF_004348235.1 Phoca vitulina | reverse complement strand
TATATATATATATATATATATATATATATATATATATATATATATATTTCAGTTATTAGAAAATAAAGAAAAGAGAATAAAAAATGAGCATCTATTCCAGGACAGGGTGAACAAACTTAGAGTTCTGTACATTCCCACAGGGGCTAGTCATTGTTATGCAAACAAATACATGAAAAACCACTGATTCTGTGTATTTAAGTAACTCATCATCATCATGAATATGGCCAAGTAAAATTTAAATATTAATCATTCGGTCAACATAATCGCAAACTATGTCTCTTCCAAATTTGGAAAATTTGACAATTTTACCCCTTGGAAATATTTTCTGTTCTGAATATGGATAGCATTTTTCAAACATCAAGTAACAATATTACTGCCAGGAGAGTAGTCACCTACAATATTTTTTAATGTTTTGTAAAATGGAAGCAAGAACATTGCTTTTCCCTACAGCAAGACATTGAAAAGAAAAAAAAAAAATCCTAATGAAAAAAAAGTAAACCACTTTGGCTATTGTGAGGGGTGTGACAAATTATGCTCCCACGCCAGACGCAATGAGAAATCAGGGTAAGTGAGCTGCAACCAGACAGTCGGGAACCCCGGGGTGTTATTTCATGCTCTGAAAAACACCATTTCTAACCATTTCTAGAAGAGTGGGTTTCCATCCGCGTTAAGGGCCTTAGGCTCCCAGAGGGCATTTTATACACCATCCCTCACTGACTGCCTGGAGGATGAGGCCCCTCTTACGTGAGAAGGGTTCTTCATTTTATCAAATGCTCTCTTGACTCTTAGATGAGCTGAGAAGACAAATTCAGATGGCCTGGGGCTCATCTTCCCCTTAGTTGTGGTAGCTGAGCAGTGAGCTGGCCCAGCAGATCTGAGGGAACTCAAAAGAACAGGGAGGTTCCAGCCACTGGGCTTCAGAGGCCCCTTTCTGGACCCAGACAGTTACTAAGTCGCTAAGATGACCCCACCCGCTCACCCAATAATCATGTAGAACATAGATGGGGTGCAGCCCTCTCAGGGCAATGTTGGCCAGTGTGCATACAGACCATCTACCTGATCTAAAATGTGGGGTGTTGAGACATCAGAGGACAGTAGACACTTTATTACTTCTCTACCTGTTAGTGTTCCCTCATTTCTACCTGCACCACACGGTGTGTGCTCTTGTCCCATTGATAAAATACTGAACCCAGCTAGTAGACCTAACTTACATGTGTCTATTGCACAATACACATATGTATTCAATGTATGGTATGCTCATTTTTACGTGTAATTGAAGAGTTCTTTCTGTCATTTTGTATTATGTTCTAAAGAACAGAGCCTAAATAAGTGAGCAACTTGATTTATGCACAACGACGTCCAAGGTGTCTGGGCAGGTGACTAGCTAAGAAAGTGTTCATAGTCATCACGATCTTTATTCCCTGGGACAGTGAGTGACTTTCTTGTAGCAAAACTCTCTGTGTGGTTCGGGACAATGACTTCACTGTTTGAATTCCAGTTTCTTTATTTGAAATTCGAAGTTAATGATTCTTGTTTCATGTTTTGCTTCCTTGGGAATGATAGATAGATAGATAATAAATAAAAACCTGTCTTTGAAACAAGCTGATGCAGTGCCTGGCAGAGAGCAATGCCTTAATGATGTTGGTTAGCTCCATTCACCTCCTTTTGGGGGTTATTCCTTAGCATTTAATATCTGTTAATAACTGTCGAGGGATTTCTGGGGCTTTGAGGTTAAGGATATGTTAAATGCTTCCTATCCTTAATGAAAATATTTGTTTTTGTTATTTTTATCTCCTTGCAGACACATTCTTCCAAACTGGCATCAAAGGCACACACAGTAATTCTGAGATCTGGCAAGAGTTTGCACAATTTAAATCTTTAACATATTGTTAAAGGAAATGTGGAAGCCTCCAGTTGGGATTTGGTCTCATTTTTCACTGATGTCCAAACATATGCCTTTGAAACATAACAGTAATCCACTTCCATTAATCTTGGCAGACTTAGAAGCTCCAACCCTTGCCATGGCTTATGTTTGCATTTAGCTGAGGACCACATTATAGTAGTGTTTAAAGGCCTCAGTTTTAATCATTTCTGCCAGACTACTCAAGTGCTCTTAAGACTTTATTTCTCAAAGTCAAAATGCACAGGGTCCCCAGAGGGCATAAAAATATCTACCGACTATTGGAGGAGCACTGTCCTGATTTGGACCCAATTTTCCAACTTGTATGACCCAACCTGAGTCTCCCAGAAGTATATGATGGATGCTTTTGGGCATGACGGTCCTTAAAGGCATTGATTTCAAAAGTTGCACATAAACACAAAAGGAGTTCTTACTCTATTTGTGTGGCAGATTTCAGCGTCAGGAAACACTAGCCTATGAGGTGGGACACAAAGTGCTTGGGTAACTGCAGAACAGTAGTTCACAAGCGTGAACCTTCAATTTCCAGATTTATAAAAAGGAATGGATGTGTGGCTTCCACATGACCAAGCAGGTGAGGAACATACCATGCCTCATTGACAAACATGCACCTGCCCACCCTCCCTACTTGGTCTCCTTAGATCTCCTTTTTCCAGTCTTGTAAAGACCTGCAGCTGGGGAGTCATGCTTGCCTGTTGGAAGTACTGGGACATGCACAATATTTCATAATGGCATTTGAATGCCTGTACTTGGGAACTGTGCTTCCTCTACAGTTTTCTTTGGGCTCCAAAATCCTGCACTCTCTCGCATTTGGTGATTATGCATTTACCTTTTCTACCTAGCCCTAGAAAGGCACACATCTCTTTTATATGTGTTACCAAAATGATTACTACAAACACATGAAAACAGTTTGTTTTCTACCAGAGAAAGCTATTTTTATTTTGTTTATTTCACATACTGATTATGATCCTCTGCATTTTCTTAGTATTTGGGAAAAGCATTCTGAGACTGAGATTGTTAACAAAACAAGGCTTTACTTTTCTGAGACACTTTATCTATCCACGTGCCTGTTTGTCTATCTATCCATCTATCCATACAGAGAGAGTGCATTCACAAATGTGCAAAATTAAGTAAATGTACAAACTAAGTAATATATATACATATTACTAATGAGTTCTACATTTCCAAAGATGTAAATATTATTGTAAATTCCAAATATTCTGTGTCTTTTAGTGATAATTTTAAGGATGCATTTCCAGATTTGCAATCATATCTTAATGTTTTATCATGCATTTCATAATTTATCGGAAGCAAGAGTAATTCATTCTTTTTTTTTAAGATTTTATTTATTTATTTATTTGACAGAGACATAGAGAGCGAGCATAGATAGAGCGGCAGGCAGAGAGAGAGGGAGAAGCAGGCTCTCCACTGAGCAGGGAGCCCGATGCGGGGCTCAATCCCAGGACCCTGGGATCATGACCTGAGCCGAAGGCAGATGCTTAACCGACTGAGCCATCCAGGTGCCCCAAGAGTAATTCATTCTAAATGCTTTTTTGCATTTACCTTGTGGAATGTTTTATGTCTTTGGAAATGTACACTACTTATATAAAAACTACACTTTTTATCCCAGTATCAGTGATTTAATTTTTCTACTTCAACTTCTTTATGTGAAATACTTAAGGGAAATGTGACTGTTTAACTATTTAAATAATTGCTAAAGAACAGCAAAAGGAACAGTCAACAAAACCAAAAGACAACCGACAGAATGGGAGAAGATATTTGCAAATGACATATCAGATAAAGGGCTAGTATCCAAAATCTATAAAGAACTCATCAAACTCAACACCAAAAGAACAAAGAATCCAATCAAGAAATGGGCAGAAGACATGAACAGACATTT